>NC_050453.1:81275043-81410043 GCF_903995425.1 Onychomys torridus
TGTTTTATCTGAGATAGGGTGCCAATTCCTAAAAGTTGGACATCTACCTCTTGAAGAGGCCAATTTGGATGCCATGATTTTGGTGTAATTACAGTCACATCCACACCTGTGTCTACCAGGCCCTCCAGAACCAAGCCATTAATTTGAATTCTAAGCTTTGGTCTTTGTTCATTTATGGAAGTCTGCCAAAATATTTTTTTTATTGTGTTCTTTGTAAACTGTGATTCATCTATCAGAGCTGTTTTATCATCCATTGCAGTATCGGTTTTTACACTAGGCATTGGTTTATTCAGTTGTCCTGGAGAGGAATGTCTTCCACATTGGCTGGGAATGTTCTTACCACATTTGATTTGGGGGCCTGCAAGAGGCCTCCTGAGGCATTTCCCGCCAGTAAAGGGTTGCCTCGGATATCTATTTTTGATCTGCACTCATTGGTCCAATGTCGGCCTTTGCCACATTTTCTACATAATACAGGAGTTGTTTGGGGTCTTCTGTTTAGGCTATTCCTAGAAGGATTACCCCATGTACACATTTACTTATATGACCTGGTGTACCACATTTAAAACATTCCATACCACGGGGCCTTCTTTCACCTCTGGGATTTGTCTCTCCCTATCCAAGCCTCATTACTGTAGTTAAGAGATTCAACACCATTAGTATACTGAATCCATTCTTCCAAAGGAGCTCATCTGATCTTTAATGGTGTAAGTATTCTTTTGCATTCTGCATTAGCATTGTTGAATGCCAAGGACTCAGTTAATACTATTCTTAATTCTTTATCTGATACAGCTTTTGTTATAGCTGTGTTCGGCCTTTGTATAAAATCAGTGAAGGGTTCATACGGTCCCTGAAATATCTTTGTACATACCTCAGTTGCTTTTCAGGTTCTGGAATTTTTTCCCAATCATTTAGAGCTGCTGTATGGCATAGGGATATTGTATGCTCATAATAAATGGCTTGTACATTCCTGTCAGCGAATCATCCCTCACCAAGTATTTGATCTTGGGAGATCTCAAAACCTCTGTGTTTACCTTGTTGTTCTAAATTTCTTGCCTCTTCTCTCAACCAGCTTTTCCACTGTAACTGCTGGCTATATTCTAGAACAGCTGAAATTAACTGGAATGATTCTATGTGAGGTAGACCACGAATTTAACATCTGTTTTACATATGTGGTGTGTATCCCATATGTAACTACTGCTTCCTTTATATTTTTACAGTCCCTTGTTAAAATTGGTTGTAATGTTTATGTTGTATATGGCATGGGGTGTGTGTCATCTACTGGCTTCTCATGGATGATATCAGGATAAGCCATTGTATGAGAGCCATTTGGAGATGTTACAACCTGTATGGTCTTGCCCTTCTGCTTATTAGGTCCCTTGTCATGTTTATTGAGAGTTTCCTCCAGGACTTGTAAATGAGCACCTAGGGTCTGTTCCAGGGAGAAAACCTCCTCTCTTGTAAGGGATTCCAGATTTTTCATGGAATCATGGAAGTTTTTATGTTCTTCTGAAACACATGTTTCCATGGACCTTATCTATCAAGTAATGATAATTTTTCTTCCTTACATAGTGTCTGAGTAGCTACAACTTCACTTTGGAGAGTTAGTTTTCTATCCATTAAATACTCATATTTATTATCAATAAAAGCAATTTTGGGTTCAAGCTTGTTTTGTAAGTCCTGGCCAGCAGATTCCAGAGAGAGAATCTTTTTCTGTAAGTCCTGGTCAGCAGATTCCAAAAAGAGAATCTTTTTCTGCTATCTTTTAAAACCTGTAATTCCTGGTTAGCAGATTCCAGAAAGAGAATCTTTTTCTGTAAGCCTTCATTGCTATCTTTTAAAGCCTGTATCAGTCCCAATAATGACTCATCTTTGTTCTTATTATTAAACCAGTGTTTGAACACTATGTGAATTATTACAATGAATGTCAAAATGTCTTAGGGAGGTCATATATTTCCAGGAGAATGTCATTCATCATACAGGCAAAAAGGTTTTTAAATCCTGTGAGGTAATGTTGTCAGCCATATTACAAGAATTACTCAAAATTTGTTAGTCAGTTTTAAGGTGTAAAATTATCAATTACTTTTACTAAAATAAACTTACCTTTCCGTGGTTTTGGGGGGTGCAGTAGCACATTTCAGCCAGCAGGAGGTGTTGGTATAGCTCCAAAGCAGAGCCTGCTGGCGACCTTGGCTGGTGGCCCCTGAAGGCAGGAGCCAAGATGGTGGGGAACCGGCACTTGGAGCAGTGGGAAGGCCTCACTTACAGTGGGTTTTCGCTGGTCTAGGGGCTAAGCTAACTTTGCAGGTGGGTTTAGGTACCCACCAGCCAGGGAGGAGGGTGAGGGAGGGAGCCGTGTAGGCCTTTAGGATTTGCCCCACGTGAGCGCCAGATAATGGTGAAATTATTTAGGCCACTCCACTTAGTTAAAAGGGAGGTTTATTTTGTGGGGTAACTTACAATGAAGGGGTAGGTTGCAGGGTCTGGCAAAGGTATAGTGCAGTCCAGCGGTGTTTTCTGGAGAACTCTGCTTGTCTACCTCTAGTGTCCAGCATCCTGGAACCAAGCGCGTGATCTCCTCTAGATCCTCCGTCTTCCGTTTCCTTCTCTGCCCTGCCTTATGGGCGTGACCATTACCGAAGCCTCATTGGAGGTTGGAACTTCCAGGCCAATGCTGGGATGGCTATCCCCTACAATGGGAGGCATGGATCCAGGTAGTGATGTCGTCTACCTCTACTGCCATGGGAGTGGTCAGCAGCATAGTGTATGTGCCCTTCCAATGAGGCTCGAGGGTCCTGGATTGGTGTCTCCTCATGTACACTTCATCGCTGATCTGGAAGGGGTGTGGGACAGTGGAGCTCCCAACTGTATAGATGGCGGCCAAGGGCTTCCACACCAGTCTATGGATGAGTTGTAGGGCTCGCAGCCATGCCTGCAAACTTTGGGTATCTACAAAGGAATCAATGGCTGGGTCAAGGAAATCTGCTATAGGAGTGGGTCCCCCATATAGAATTTTGTAGGGAGTCAGTCCATGGCTCACTGGAGTGTTTCTAGCTCTCAACAGGGCCATGGGAAGGAGTTGGACCCAGTCTTTAGTGCCAGTTTCTAGGGCTAATTTAGTTAGGGTCTCTTTAATTGTTCTGTTCATTCGCTCTATCTGTCCTGAACTTTGGGGTCTCTAAGTGCAATGTAATTTCCAATTTATCCCCAAAAGCTTGGCCACCATCTGACTTACCTGAGAGACGAAAGCAGGGCCATTATCTGACCCTATTACCTTAGGGAGCCCAAATCGAGGAAAGATCTCTTCTAAAATTTTCTTGACCACCACTTGTGCTGTTTCTTGTTTGGTGGGGAAGGCTTCTGTCCAGCGGGAGAAAATATCTACAAAGACTAGGAGATATTTAGCTCCATATTTGCCAGGCCTGATCTCAGTGAAATCAATCTCCCCGTTGGTGCCGGGTCGTTCTCCTCTCATCCTGACTCCAGCGGGTGCCTGGAACAGGCCTACATTGACCTTGGCACAGGGAATACAAGAGTCTACAACTTGTATAATTATGCCTGATAAATCTGGAATGTAATGAATCTGTTCCTCTCTCTGTAAAAGAGTCTCTAGCTTTTTATAACCCAAGTGAGTCCACCTGTGCAGGTAAGTGACCAGTCTCCTTGCATCTTTTTGGGGCAGTATAGTTTTATTTTTGTATTACCAAGTTCCAGTCGAGTCATTAAAGGTTGCCTTTAACTTTTTGGCCACCTCTATGTCCTGATCTGAATACTGAAAAAGAGGCTGTTTGCTGGGCTGCTGTTCTTGAGATGTGGTTAAGGCAAGGTTTGGTTTTGTAAGGCTGTTGTCCTAGCAGTTTCATCTGCCATCCTGTTTCCTACCACTACAGGGTCCCTCCCCACCTGGTGACACGGACAATGGATGATGCTCACCTTTTTAGGTAGGAAAATGGCCTGTAGGAGGTCTAGGATTTCTTTTTTGTTTTTAATATCTTTTCCTGCCGAGGTTAACAGGCCCTGCCTTCGAAAAATCTCTCCATGGACATGTGCAGTAGCAAAAGCATACCGGCTGTCTGTGTAAATGTTGACTTTTTTTTCCTGGGCCTTTGTCAATGCCTGTGTCAAGGCGATGAGTTCGGCCCTCTGTGCTGAGGTTCCAGGCTCTAGGGCCGATGCCCAGGTGACTGTGTTCCCATCTACTACTGCTGCCCCACCTTTCGCTCACCGTTATGTATGCAGGAAACTGCTCCCATCCATGTACCAGGTGTGTTCAGCATCTGGTAGAGGTTGGTCAGTCAAGTACTCATGGGTCCCATGTACTTCTGCCAGGATTTGATGACAATCATGTTCGATGGAGAGGTGAGAGTCTGAGTCCAGAAGTAGAGTCGCTGGGTTGAGAGAGACCACAACCCTGAACCGAATCCAGTCGGGATTTAATAGCATTGTCTGGTAATGGGTGATCCAGGCATTTGAAAGCCATCAGTCAGGGGGCTAGCGAATAACTGTCTCTATGGCATGGGGGGCCGTCACTGTCAAGGGCTGTCCCAAGGTTAGCTTATCAGACCTGATCAGGGTGTCCATGAGGGCTGGGCTGAAAAACTCGAGCCTTCACCTGTAAGAGAACATCGAGATTAAAAGAGCCATTTTTTGGTCACCCTGCATTAAGAGCAGGCCATTCTGAAGATCAGAAAGTGATCCATTTCTTTTTCCGGGCCTCCAGTGACAAGTTGTGGGCTCGGGCCATAACATCTCAGTAATCTAAAGTGAGGCTTAAGGGGGTTGTTAGTTGTTGTCCCATTTATCTGGAGTCCTCAAGACAGACAACAAAGACAATCAACACTAAACAGAAACAAACAAGACTAGACAAATGCTGTGCAGTGCCCGAGTTAGTACAAATGAGCTAGGAAACTTCAGATAGGAGGGGCCGGCCATGCCTTAACTCCCTAGAACAAAGAGACACTCGGATCTCTTATTCCCTCCAAACAACCCTAGAGTGGGACTCCAAGGGTGGGACCAGGGGTCTAAGCACATCTGTCTTCCCCACTGGCCCAAATACAAATTCAGATATAAGTCCTGAACAGGCACTTTTGGATCACAAAACGTAGAACAAAAAACAGGACAAACATTAAAGACACGAAACGTTAGAGCTCTGTCTTACCTCCAACTGGCCTTGGAATTTGGGTCTGGGAGCACCCAAATCCCGGACAAGCCCCCACATGAAAGACCCCATATCATGGAATGTCATAGTCAAAACACTAAATATACAGAAAAGAAAAAAATATTGAATCCTGCAAGAGAAAAATCATATCACAGATAAACTAAAACCCATCAGAATAACATGTGATTTCTCTGTGAGAATTCTAAAAGCCAGAAGAGTCTGGAGTAATATACTCTAAGTTCTAGAAGAATATGACTGTCAACTTAGACAACTGAACATAGGAAAACTATCTGCCACAGTTTGAAAAGAAAGGAAAGCTTCCATGAGCCAAACTTTCAAATCTTCAAAGAGCCCAAAAATAATATCCAACAAAAACATTGCTAAACAGAATACCAGAAGAAATACTACAAACAGCAGAGCCAAGACATCATAGAAAAAAATAAATGAAGCTATAGTTTAATGAAAAACAAAAAATAAGCAAGAACAGAAACCAGAAAAATAAAAAATATCAAAATGCCTGCCATATACACTCACCTTTCAACAATAACTATAAATATTAATGACCTCAAATCTCAAATCAAAAGATACAGGCCAGCTTAATGGGTTAAAAAGCAAATAAACAAAAAAATCTGTTTATCTGTTGCCTACAAGAAACTCATTTTATTTTTAAAGATACACACAACCTTAAAGTGAAAGGATGAAAAAATTCAAAGAAAATTAGAACAAGAAGCAAGAAAATATTGCAATTATAATATCTGACTTAACAAACATCAAAGTAAAAATAATTACAAGATACAAAGAAGAGCACTTAATTATAGTCAAATTAATAATCAGGAAAATACAATAGCACTAAATATAAATACTCAATTTCTTAAAAAAGCACACTAGTGAAATTAAAGACTCAGATTAACACATATCCAATAACAACAGGTGAGTTTAGAGCCATACTTTCTACACTACATAGAGCATCTGGAAAAAAATAAGCAGAAAAACTTTAGGGTTAAGTGAAATCATGGATTAATGGAGATAACAAATACCTACAGACTATTCTATCCCAACAGCATAGAATATGTATTTTAGAAAGCATCATGTGGAACCATTTCTAAGCAGTTTACCCTGGCACACAAAGCATACTTTAACAAACACAGGAAAAAAAAATGAAATAGCCCCATGTATCCTATCTGACCATTATGTGATAAGACTTTAAACAAGAAGAAGGAGAAGTTGAAGAGGGGGAGGAGGAGGAGGAGGAGGAAGAGGGGGAGGAGGAGGAGGAGGAGGAAGAAAAGAAAAACAGCAAACAAAAATCTACTAAGTGTATAGACACAGGGAGATTAAACAACTCATTGCTGGGTCAATAAGGAAGTCAATAAAGAAAAATTCCTGGAGCCAAGTGAAAATAAAACCACATCACAATAAAACCTCTGGGATACATTAAAAGCTAAGAGAGAAGTTTATAGGCCTAAGTAAGTGCCTACATTTTTAAACATTAGAAGGAGCACAAATAAAGATTTAGTGATGTAATTTAAAAATCTGAAGAAAAAAATAAAAACAAGATAAATCCAAACCTAGTTATTAGAAAGAGATAATAAATTCTAAGCAGAGAATAAATAATAGCAAACAAAAAAATAAAATAAAGAATCAATGAATCTAAGAGCTGTTCTTTGAGAAAATAAATAAGAACAACCAATCATTAGTCCAATGAACCAAAAGAAGGAGATGACCCAAATTAACAGAATCAGACATGAGCAGGAAAACATTATAACAGGCACCAATGAAATACAGAACATTATGAGTGAATATTTTAAAAATCTGCACTATATTGAGTTATAAAACTCTAAACGAAATGGATGAGTTTCTTGATTCATCTGACCTACCAAAGTTAAAACAAGAAGAGACCAACAACATAAACAGACTCATAGCCAGTGAGGAGATTGAAACAATAATAATAAGTCTCCAAGCTAAAAAGAAACCTTTCTGTGAGTTCAAACCCAACCTGAGCTACCAAGTGAGGTCCAGGAAAGGTGCAAAGCTACACAAAGAAACCCTGTCTTGAAAAAAAAAAAAAAGAAAGAAGAAGAAACCAAAACTGGCCCAGATGGTTTCACAGCAAAATTTTACTATACTTTCAAAGAAAAACTACAACCAATACATCTTAAACACTTCAAAAAAATAGGAAAAGGAGGAATATTACCAAACTTGTTCTATGATGCCAGTATCGCTCTACTACATGAAAACAGAAACAAAAACAAAACCCAGAGCTACAGACCAATATCCACAATAAACATAGATGCAAAAATTCTAAACAAAGTACTAGGAAACCAAGTATAAGTACATATCACAAAGATCATCATCCACATCATGTGGCTTAACCTAGAAATGTAGTGTTGGTTCAATATATATGTCAATAAATATAGTAAACTGCATAAATGGACTTAAAAACAAAAGTTACATGTCCATCTTGGTAGACATAGAAAAAGCCTTTGACAAAGTTCAGCATTCTTTCATGATAAAAGTCTTAGAGAGGATAGGATTGGCAGGAACATATCTCAAGGTAATAAAGGCTCTCTGTGACAAATTCACAGCTAACCTTATCCAAAATGGAAAAAAAAAAAAAAAAAAACTTTAAGCATTAAAATCAGGAATAAGACAGGGCTAGACACTAAACTCATTCCTTTTCAATATTGTGCTCAAATCACTAGCTGGGTCATTATTGCAAGAGGAGAAAATTAAGGAGCTATAAATAGGAAAAAAAGTCATATTATCCCCATTTTCAGGTTACATAATATTGCAAATAAGAGATCCCCAAAGTTCTACAAGAAAAGTTATAGAAACAATGAACAATTTAGCAAAGTGGGAGAGTTAAAAAAAATCAACTCAGAAAAATCAACAACCTTTCTCTACAGCAACTGTAAACATACTGAGAAAGAGATCATGGACAAACTCCTATCAACAATAGCATCAAAGATAATAAAATACCTTGGAATAAACTAATCAAGGCGGTAAAAGACCTATACAATGAAAACTTCAAACCAATGAAGAAAGGGATTGAGAAAGATATTAGAAAGTATACCACATCTTGTGTTCATGGATTGGTAGAATTAATATGAAATTTTCCATCCCACCAAAGGCAATTTACGTAGTGTAGTCTCAATTAACATACTCACACCATCCTTTACAGAAATAGAAAAAACCCTAAAATTCATATGGAACCAGAAAAGACACCAGATAGCCAAAGAAATTCTGAGCAAAAAGAATACTGGAAGAATTGCTATTCCAGATCCATTACAGAACTATATACCTCTAAAGTATATTATTATAGAGCTACAGTAATAAAATCACTATGGTATTGGAACAAAAAGTCATGTAGGTCAGTGGGATAAAGTAGAAGGCCCCACTATAAACACTAGTAACTACACCTATATGATGTTTGAAAAAGAGGCGAAATATTTACATACACTGGAAAAAAGACAGTCCATATACTTTTCACATACTGAAATTAGACCTATGTATAGCACTCTGAAAAAAAAATAGATCCAAGTGGATAAAGAACCTCAATTTGAAACCTGAAACACTAAAGTTTTTAGAGAAAAACCTAAGGAGCATCCTGCAAGATAAAGAAAGTATAAAGGGAGTTTCTGAAGAGGACTCTATCAGCAAGGTGCTTAATGATGTAAGTGCAGGACATTTCAGTCTTTCATCTGTTACTGTTCACTTTTAATAGTTCTGTTTCTACATGATTCTTTGCCACACAAGTATTCCTGATTGTCTTGTGTTGAAGACATATGTCTCCTAGTTTCACAGCCCTGCATTACCATATAGTTCTTCCGGCCTAATGCAGGGCCCACTGCTTTGCTGGAGCCAGTGCTTTCCCAGAATGTGTCTCTTTCTTTTCTCATTGTCTAGTTTCTTGGTAGAACTCTTGGTGTTCTTAGTCCTTACATTTGTGCCATTTCTAATTGTGGTTTTGAGTCTTGACTTAAAATGGACTGCATTTGACTGACTGGAAATACAGAGAGCCCAGAATCAAAGCCTCACATGCACAAACACATACACAAACCACACAAAGACATACCACACAGAGGGACACATATGGACATATGTAATACATACTGGGGCACAGACACAGGCACACATCACATGCATGTGGTAACATACACAGGGGCACATACACATAAACACACAAAAACATACACCATACGTAAGTATATATGTAGATACACATCACACAGAGACACATAAACCACAAACAGCATATTCGTGTGTGCACACCCCCAGATACTTACAGGGAGACATACAAACCACACACAGAGATACATATGCATACACACATACACAGATACAAGTATGCACAATCACACACCTCACAAAAGGAAAATAGTCAATCTTTCTTTTGCAAAGACTTTTGTCAAAGTCTCTCCAGACACTGATCTTTCTTTTGTCAAAGACTTTTGTCAAAGTCTCTCCAGACACTGATGTAGAAAACAATTTTTTTCAGGTGATTATTTCTGCTTTCTAGATGGAAGTGATCAGACAGGGCTATATCTTCTCAAGGTCAGTTACACATGGTTATTTTAATTCATGTGACATGCAATCATGTAAATGAGCTAACATGTCAATTAAACCCATAGAAATGAAGTACAATTGTGAACATCTGTCTAAATGCCCAAAAGCATTTTTATTTTTCAAAAATTATGAACATTAAGGCAAGCAAAAGAAGAAAACTACAGAATTAACATTGGGATTCAGCGATTGTGAGAATTGGTGGATTTAGCTCTTTCCCTTCTGGATCTATAACAGAGGATTCTAAGTCACTTTATCACTGCTACACTTGCTGGACAAAGAACAGGTACATATATAGAATGGGAATTATTTTAGTCTGAAAGAAGAATAAGGAAAAATGGATGCAACTGGAGAGAACAATGTTAGCTTGTGTATTAACCCTGGACACTAATATAAGTGCTGTGAACTCTACTGGACTCCAGTTTCCATCTGACCATTAGCTGTAAATACCTTCTGCACCCGTTCTGCTAATCTTTTGTTATTGTTCATGGTCACCACTTAAAAAAATCTTAATTTGAAACAAATTGTATTTATCTATTTTCTGGTTTACATATTGTGTGCTAGCTAATGAATTAACACATTAAATCAAATATATGTTTGTATCTATACTTTCTCTGTAATCATTTGCTGTTAGCATAAATATCCATGGCCTCTCTTCCCTCTGGCTCCTGCCTTGACTTTCCTTCTTGACAGACTAGAAGCTGTAAGATTAAATAAGTCTTTGTCTCCTCAAATTGTTTTTGGTCATGACTTTTTTTTTTTTATCACAGCAATAGAAAGAAAACTCAAATGTATTTGACTTTACAAGGGGGAATACTGCTTACTAGATTGCTGTCCACAGCTGGATCAGCTGTTTTCCTATATCACCCAGAACACCCCACTTGGGTGGTGTCACTATCAATGGGCCCTTCCTCACCTATCATTAATCAAGAAAATGCTGCACAGTTATGCATGTAGGCCATTTGATGAAGCTGTATTCTTATTTTAAGTTCCTCCTTCCCACATGATTCCTACTTGTGTCACCTTGACCAAATAACTGAGCAATCCACACCTGCTTTTCCATACTGTAATCTGGAAATGGAGACTGTTACACATACACCACTTGCAAGCAGTGGCCATTTGTGCATTATCTCTTTAGGGTGAGAGTGTCTACATAAAAAATTTGGAATTCTTTCACATGAGAATTTTATCTCCTTTCTTTTGCCCATTTATTTATGCCAATTAATATGTATGATTTTATTTGTATATTCAATTACATTTAATATCACTTTATATGCCTGGTTTGGGTTGTTACAGTTTTGGCTTTGAATGCTTTTCCATTGGCATGAACATGTGCCCAATATGTCTGCTGGTTCTGGTTTCTTTTGTTGTTGTGGCTGTTTTGTAGCTCTGGGATACAACATAGGGCATTGTACTTGCTATGCAAGTGCTCCCCCACTGATCCCTAGGCTGTTTCTTTCCTAGTCATGCTATGAAATTATAACCCCCCCAGTAAATAAATAGATTACAAGACAAGTTCAAGAGTAATTTACTCAGAGTAATTGACATGGTGCAGCAAGAAGAGGCAGTGGAGCCAATGCTGCCCTTCATTTTCTCTCTGTAATCCACAGGGGGAAGGAGCAAACCATCTCCCATGGGCTATCCTCTCACCTACACATGTGTACAACAGTATACACATGCACAAACACAGTAAATAAATACCTCAACAAAAAAAAATAATTTGTTGAGATTTTCTTGTATCAGTCTTTGACATGTAATTATTGGTTTGTCTCTGAAATATATTTTTGTTAATTATGTACTAGATTTGGAAATAACTTGGTTAGATCAAGTTCTTCCAGTATAGTGTCTTAAACATACTATTATGTTTCTGATTGCATTACCTTGAAATTTTTGATGAAAGTAAATTACCATGCATATGAGAAATTGCTTCTGGGTTTTCATTCTTTTCCACTGATTTACAGGTTGGCTGATAATATTAAATAATGTTATATTTTTTATTGTCTGTGCTTTGAATTTTTATTCTGTTTTTCATATTCACTGTTAGCCTTTCTGTCTGTTCAGATGATCTTTTGTTTTTTTAATCTTTCTATATAACATTATTCTAGCCCATATTTCTTTTCTTTTTTTGTTTTTGTTTTTGTTTTTGTTTTTGTTTTGTTTTTGTTTTTCAAGACAGGGTTTCTCTGTGTAGCCTTAAGCCTTTCCTGAAACTCACTTGGTAGCCCAGGTTAGCCTCAAACTCACAGAGATCTGCTGGCCTCTGCCTCCCGAGTGCTGGGATGAAAGGCATGTGCCACCACTGCCCAGCTTGATTTTATTTCTACATTTTATTTGGCATTTCATTTCATTATAGTTTAATGTAGCTGTTCTTGCTACTGCCTTTTAAATTTATTCTAATTTCCACTTGTTAATTCAGCAATTATGTGTTTTTCTAAAATATATATGTATAAAAATACCTAGATGTTTTTATAAAAGCAAACACATAATTGAAAACTATATGGCATCGTGAAGTGTTTCATTTTTCCATACCAAACTGTTTCTTTTTCTGTAATTCTCCATGTCAGAGGCTTCCTTAGGCACCTGAGACAGTGCATGGTCTTCCATCTGCATCCTGGTTCTTCTGAACCATTTGAGACTTATCTATCAGTCCTTTCTTGAGTAATTTTCTCAGTAGAGTTACTTGGGTTAGATTCCTAAAATACTTATCAGTAACCACAAATTTTTCTTTTATCTTGATAAGGAAATAATATCTCAGAGGACTGTGCTGATATCAATGGTCTCTCCTGCTGTCTATAGATATTATTACAACCACCTTTTCGTGTTAAAATGACATCCCTCAAATCAGTTCAATTTCTTTTTATTTATTGAAAATATTTACAGTGTAGCCTGGAAGTTTGTTAATATTTTCTTCTTCTTTAGAGCTCAGACTTATTATAGAGAATGTCTAGAGTGTGCTTTATCATCAGTCTTACTTGAATATGATGACATTTTTAAAACAACAGACTCGTGTTGCTCAGAGTAACCATTGTCTGTTTCTTTAGCTATATGACTATAAAACACAGAATATTATATTTTTTGGGGGGTAGGGGGTCTAACAGTATTCTAATTCAGGGCTCAACACACACCAGAATCTGTTTTGTGGTACATCTGAAGCAGGTTTTATTTTTTTATACCATGAAAATTATATGTTATTTTTGTGCCATATTTAAAAACTACTGTTTAATTATATATTTGCTTTATCATCCCTTGCATTTTTCTATTCACATTGGCATCTGTTTCCTCTAGCAGTTCTACTGTTCTCTTATAGCTATAGTCCTCATCTCTTTCCAGTGTGGCTGTGCTGGAGTCACTGAGGTTCCTGCCAGCATCCACTCACCAAAAGGATGTAAATAAGCCTCATATATTTACTGGTTCCCCAGAGTGAACTTTGGTAGAACTTACAATGGATTTTTCATCAGGTGTATGTAGGCCTTATAACTCCCCAGTTAAAAAATTTTCACAGCACACCTGGGTGTCTCCTGATATAGTATTAGTGTCCAATTGCTGTTATAGAAAAGCTTTTGATCAACTGGGAGACCAAGACCCGAAAGACAGGTGTAAAACTAAACACTCTTTTGGGACCCTGTATTCATTGTTCAGTATGAGTTCTGATACATCATGAAGCCTTTTATGCGATACTATAAATCACACACTATAAATCAAACTTTTAAGTTTTTTAATTGCCCAATCTTGAGTCTTTCACTAAACATGATATTCTAAGTGAAGTCCATTCTTTCAAAGCACTATGACTTATACAAAAATTATGTCTTAAAGCAAAGGCAGAGGTAGTGATTTAGCTCTGGAGAATTTGCCAAGAAAGCACAAGGCTCTGAGTGTAATTACTAATACCCATGGGGAAACTTGACAAAAATAAAGTCCATGGACCAAATATATGCCCCATAATTAAATAACAGGTTTATATTGATACTTTCTATCTTATTCTACTGTTGTCTTAGTTATATAGAGTTTTTATTGCTATGAAGAGACACTATGACCATTGCAACTCCTACAACACAACATTTAATTGGGGCAGCTCACTTATTGTTTCAGAGGTTCAGTCTATTACCATCATTGCAGGGAGCATGGTGATTTGCATACAGACATCATGTTAGCTACATCTTGGGTTGCAGGGAACAAGAAGTCATCTGACACATTTGGCCTTATCCTCAGCATAGGAAACCTCAAAGCCAGCTCCCACAAAGACACACTTCCTCCCACAAGGCCACACCCCCTAATAGTGCCACTCCCTGAGATTATGGGAGCCAAAAATATTCAAACTACCACAACTGCCTTCCCCAAGTATTGCATTTCTCATCTACAAATCACTATTTTCAATAATATCAATGAGTTTATTCATATGGTTTCTCCTCCATAATGACACAAGTATAGGAGCTCTTACAAAATATCTCAACTTCAGAAAACTTAGTAAACATCACCCATGATTTCTTTGATTGACTCCATTCACTTGGAAAATTACTCTTGTGATTGATGCCTTGAAAAAAGAAAGATTACACAAACCCCTAATGATTCAGGCAGAAAAGGGGAAGAAACGGAGGTGGCATAGGATGGGAAAGGAGAAGGACAGCAAAGGTAGGAAAGCTAGGGTCAGAGCACCATCATTTGGCACTTGCCTAGGGAATAGTGCCAAACGCAAGCAAAAGACAAACCTTAAAATGCCAAAATGCAGTTGTCAAGTCAAGGCTCTTAACTTCCTCACAGCGATGGATTATAAATCCACCAAATAAACCCTTTCTCCACTAAGTTGCTTTTTTCTAGGACACATTATCAGAGCAAAGGAAATGGAACCAGGACAGCCTGATGCTGGCTAGGAAAACACAGGTAGTCTAACACCAAGCCTGGTTCATTTTCAGAATCACATGAGACTCAGTGGAAGTAAACACTGTGAACACAGTGATGTTACTTCCCTTTCCCACCTCTCCTAGCACTGGTTGCACAAAATATGTGCCTAGTTCTATATGTAGTATACCATGTACTTTTTACTGGCTACCCCATAGTGCTATGGATGGAAACCAGGGCTTTGCATGAACTCAACACATACTCCACCCTGAGCTACATTCCTAATATAATCTTTTCCTTTTTATCATGGAGGAGATTCCTGGCTCTATATACAGGGAATACTAAGAACTTCACTAAAAATTACTAGAATTGATCAATACCTTCATCAAAGTAAGTAGATGTAAAGTTAACATACAAATATCAGTGGCCTTGGAGAGGTAAGACAGTTCAGTGGGTAAAGGTGCTTCCCTCACAGACCTGGTAATCTGAGTTCAATCCCTGGAACTCAGGTAAAGGCGGAAGGAGAAAAAATACTCTATAACGTTGTCATAGCTTCCACATGTGCTTGTGACACATCCAGGTTTGCATACACACACACACACACACACACACACACACACACACACACACATATACACTCACACCCCTACCCCATAGAACATACACAAATAACTCCAATTCCCAGGGATCGTATGCCTTATTCTAATTTCTAACCACCATAGACACCAGGCATATATGTGGTATGAATATATATGTATATAGGAAAAGCACTCATACACGTAAATGAAAAAATAAATATAATTTTAAAAATTAAAATTTAGTGTCCTTTCTGTAGTTCAATTACAAACAGAATTTATTTAATTTTGTTTTGTGGTTTTTTGAGACAAGGTTTAATGTAGCCCAGGATATCGTCTAGTTCACCGTTTAGTTGAGGATGGTCTTGAACTTTTGATACTTCTAGCTCCCCGTCCCAAGTACTAGGATTATAGATACATAAACCATATCTGGATTTCCTGAGTTTTTTGTTTGTTTTTAAAGTGATTATGTAGTTAGTAGAACAAGTAACATTTCATACTGTCATAAAGACAGACATAATATTGGTAAATATTTTTCCTAAGGCTACAAAATTTTAAGTGTAGATTTAAGCCAAATTGTTTAATCCTTAGGCATTGGATTTTCTACATTGTCATGATTATTTCCTAAGAGAAAAAGTCTTGTTGAATGAAAGCAATGTCTGTACACTGATCACAGTGTATGGAACACACAAAGTCAAGTCTGCTCCTCCCCCTTCTTGAGTAACACTGACTGCATTAAGATGTGCAAACTGATAGCACTGCTAAAGTTGAGAGGAACACACAGAAACTAACCCTACAATCCATGAAAACAGTAAAGGCTAAACAACCACAGCCTCTCACACTGTTCAGGCCCAGGGCATCACAGGTTAGGCTTGGCTCAGGGAAAGTACAGGACACTAATGTGGGATAATGTTCTTTTACACTGATTTAATAAAACACTGATTGGCCAGGAGCCAGGCAGGAAACAGACTAGGAGAATGCTGGGAAGAGGAAGGGCAGAGTCAGTAGTCACCAGCCAGACACAGAGGAAACAAAATGACAAGACAGAACTGAGCAAAGGTACCAAGCCACATGGCTAAATATCAATGAAAATTATAGGTTAATTTAAGGGTAAGATCTAGTCAGTAGTAAGCCTGAGCTAACAGCCAAGCAGTGATAATTAATATAAGCTTCTGAGTAATTATTTTGTAAGCAGCTGTGGGACCATGGAGTCAGGCAGGACCAGAGGAAAACTTTCAAATACAAGAGACCCAAAAGACCTACCTGGTTATGGGAAGCTATGATCCAGGGAGATTCTCAACTACTCCAAAAGTCTGGTCTATTAGCCTAAGACAGAAGCATATCCACTAAAACATAAAGCACTCATAACAAACCCATAAGCATTTGAAAGCTTTGCCTAATAAAACAGTACCAATGATGAGGCTGGAGAGCAGACTCAGTCAATGATCAAGCACACTTGATGCTCTTGCAGAGGAAGGGGGCTCTATCCCCAGCATTCATATTGGGTGGCTCACAACCACATATAACACCAGCTCCAGGGTATCATCCCATGCTCTCTTCTGGACCCTGTGGGCACTGGGCACCTAAGTGGTACATATATATACAGGCAGACAAAACACTTGCATACATACAATAAAAGCAAATAAATTTTTAAAATGTTACCAGTGAAGAACTGAAACCCCAAGACTTTCTTACAAAGACTAGAAGTTCCTGTTTAGAATGAACTTATTATGCATGAAATCCCAAACCCCAAAAATTAAATGAATTCTGATCTTGGCTTATTAAACCTCTTGCAGCTTGAGCAGCAAATGAACTTCAAACTCCTTTATATTAAACACTTCTTACTCCAGGCGATGCAAGACTCCAAAGAATTATCAGCCAGGTGAAGAGAAAGTTCACAATAAAAATATAATCATGAATAAAAATACTTTTCTATTTGACAGATCTTCCTGCACAGAGAGCAACACAATTAATACACTAAGGAGATAAATAATGAAAATATCTTCAGGAGGCTTGATCTAGTTTCATTTCTGTTGATATGATAAATACATTGGTAAAAGTAACTTAGGGGAGAAAAGTTTGTTGTAGCTTAAAACTCCAGGTTTTATGGTGAAGTCAAGGCGGGAACTTTAAACAGCTAGTCACATCTTGTCCATAATCAAGGGCATAGAGAAACAAATGTGTGCATACTCACTTGATTTACCATTGTAGCAAGCTTGATTTCTCCATTCTTTTTTTTTTTTTTTTTTTGAAAATTTTAAGGCCTATGTGGTAGCAGGAAGGTCCAGCCTCTGACAAACTGGACCCTAAACAGCCATACAAAGACAAATTTATTGATACACCAAGTTTCTTTTCTTTTCTTTTCTTTTTTAATGCTTTAGTACTCCTGATGAGGAAATTTTGCCAGATACAGTGGGCCCAGTCTTCTTAAACCTATTAACTAAGTTTAAGACAACGCTCCATAGACGTGCCTACAGGCCATCCTGATCTAGATAGTCTTTCCTTGAGATATTCTTCTCATTTGATTCTAGGTTGTATTAATTAAAGCTGACCATCAGAAGGCTGTAAGGTCTTTGGCTGTTAAACATATGAAGATAGTAGCATCTGTAACGAAGAATAGGATTACATAATAAATAAGGTAAATAAAAAGTGAATCAACCAGAATGCTTACAAAGTGAAAACTCCTCAATTAAATAGGGTAGATATACTTCAGAGTTAGTAACCCTAAGAGATTATACTCACCTGAAGAAAGAATTCAATGGTGACCACTTGATTCAAGAAAATTGCTTTAATAGCTGAATATATGACAATTATGAAGAAATGGTGTCTAGAAACAGGGGAAAGGATGTGTTCAAGAACCCAAACTAATGTCCTCATGCTTGCATGGCAAATCCTTGACAGACTGTGTTACCATTCTGTAGCCCAAGAAATATTTTTAAGGGCTAGCCACAGAAAAGTTGTAATTCATGAGCTGGAGAAAGACATATACACCCAAAGTAATGAAGAATGACCTTACTGTTGCTGTACTATTTTATACAAAGCTGAATTCAGATAAAAAGAAAAAAATCAGGATTGAATAAGGGCACCGTGTAAAAACAGTGCTTCTGTTCCCCAAGCCATGCATCCTTAAGATATTAAAGCAACATTGACTTAATATATGTGACAAAACTTCAAAGGATTTCAAATATAGTAGATGAATGCACTGTAGATTTCGGGTCTCTAGCTCTTCCTTATCTTCATTAACACATTCAAGCACTAGCAGGAACACTAGTAAGGGTATAATTGAAACAAAATGTCATCCTCACCTACCTGGACCAGTTAACCATGATAGAATGCCTCATACAAGAACTGCAGAATATAAACCCTTCTACTCAAGATAGACCACTCTTGGGAAGATAGTCTTGAGTAAAATTTTAATTGAAGTGCAAGGGTTAAAATAGGCAATGCATACCATTGATACTAATGCTAAAAAAGAAGAAATATCTAAAGAATAAATCTAACCTTTTAGAAAACTAGAAGAATAATCTAGTTATAACTAGCTCTACTTCATTAGTTACAAAAATCTACCAAGAATGGATTAAAGGCTTAGATGTATAATATAAAACTCTAAGAGATGTGTTTTCAAGGTTGCAGAGATGGTTCAAATTTCTTCAAACCTTAAACTAACCAAAGTAGAATTTCTTCATTTAAAACAAAATGAAAAAAAAAAAAAAGCAAACTGATTATGAGAACATGGGAATGACATAATAATTCAATCATCATTGAGATACAAGCAGAACATGATAACTTCAGGCCTTATGTATATCTGGAAAACCTCTTAGTCAAACTCCCTCATTTCATTAATGTATAATTCTTGCACATGTCTGCACAAAGGTATGTTCTTTCAAACAAAATGTCAAGTTTTATCACACAAAGATAAGTCTGGAAAGAATTAGTAAAGTATATTTTGTTTAGAAGTGAATTAAAGCCTGGCATGAATTACACATTGTGTGCTTAAATATTGCATCTCTCACACAAAAGTTACAGGGCATCTAGTGAATTTTGTTTTGAAAATTACTTTTTTTATTTATTTTGTGTATGGATGTGAGGGGGGCATGCAAGTGCCACCATGCACCTGTGAGGAGCAGAGGACAATACGCAGGAGGAGTAAGTTCTCTCCTTCTACCACCTGGGTCTGGGGAGACTGAACTCACATCATCAGGCATGAGGCCATTTACTTTTACCTCTTGGTCCATCTCAATGGCCTTAGCTTGTTTTCATGACACACTATTAAGAGCCACTTGTGTGTGGTGTGTGGTATATGTGTGTGTGTGTGTGTGTGTGTGTGTGTGTGTGTGTGTGTATGTGGACATATGAATTATAACATATGTGTATATGATGGATTGCATGTATGTGTGGACCAAAATTGAATATGACTGTGGAGGCCAGAAGAGAATATTGTGTATCCTGCTCCAACACTCTCCACCATATGCCCTGAGAGAAAGTCTTTCACTGAACTTCAACGTAGGCTGGCAGCCAGCAAGCTCCAGAGATATTCACATTTCTAGCAGTGCTGGAGTTATAAACACACATGATCATACATAACTTTTTAAAAAGGTACTAGGAATTTGAACCTGGGTTTTTAGATTTGTGCAGCAAGCTCACCAAGGAAACCTTCTCTATGGTTCCTTCTTATTTTTTTCTAAATTAATCAATTAAAATTTTGAGGCAGGCATATTGTTTAGATTAGCATATTCCCCCAATAATGACTGCATTTTCAAATTTTGTTTTATTTTACTTTTCTATGTATGAATGCTTTGCCTGCATTTGTGTCTATGCAACATGTGCTGGCCTGATGCTCATGAATGCCAGACCTGGGCACCACATACCTTTGGACTGGAGTTACAGACAGCTATGAGCCTCCATGAGAGTGCTAGGACCAAACCTGGATTCTTTGGAGGAGCAGCCAGTATTCCTAACTCCTGAGCCAACTCTCTATACTCTGTTATGGTTGGTTTTAATGTCAACTTGAGACAAATTAGAATCCCCTGAGTAGGGCATGTTGACTAAAGTATTGTCTTGATTGCCATAACTGATGTGGGAAGAGCCATGCTGATTGTGGGCAGCAACTTCTGGTAGCAGCTGAGATTTAAAAAGGGCATGTCAGAAGGAAGAAAGTTGCTTTTTGCCCACTCAGCCTTCCTTCTTGCCAGTGAGTTGGTTTTTCCTGCTTGTTGCAGTTGATATTAGAAGCTGAGTCCCCAGGCTTCTGTTATAAATTAAAGACTAGAGGCTTTCTATGAAACCTCCAGGTTCCTGCAGGTTGGAACTGCTGAGAAATGCAGACTTGTGGGCTAAGAAACTGCTGGGTTGTTGGCCTCCCCATAGTGAGCCTGCCACTGTGCAGCTACTTGGACTGTTGAGGCACCAGCCTCAAGAGACAAACAACTGCGGGTTCTCAGCCTCTGAGTTGTGAGACAACTATTGCTACTATTTCACCATAAGCTGATTTAATAAATTATATATATAAATGTGTGTGTATGTAAGAATACACACACACACACACACACACACACTCACACCCAAATATTCATATAGGTTTTGTTCCTTTAGAGAAACTTAATTCGTACAACTCCATGTCTCCTCTCCCCATCTCCTCTTACTTCTTTTCCCTTCCTAAGACAATTTTACTTCTATTTTCATGTCATATGTACATATATTTACACACACGATTTTATATACCTATATAAAATCTAGGGATGACAATTCAGATGAAACATGATATTTATCTTTCTGAGACTGGCTTAAATTACTTAATATGAGTATTTCATGTTTTCTGAGTCCATTTTCTAGCAAAGGCCAATTATACAATCCTATGTCTTTACCAAAAATAATTCAAAATTATGTTGTGGTGAAACTATCTTGGCAAAAGAGCATTTCTTTTCCATAACATGA
Organism: Onychomys torridus; assembly: GCF_903995425.1. Classification (NCBI taxonomy): domain Eukaryota; kingdom Metazoa; phylum Chordata; class Mammalia; order Rodentia; family Cricetidae; genus Onychomys; species Onychomys torridus. Next base: position 81,296,107 of record NC_050453.1, read on the forward strand.
ATTCTTGACATGTTTATATTGTGCCTCTGTGGAATTTAAAATCACCCATTATTGTGGGATTTTTGCTCTTATTCTCTGTGGGGCCTGCCACCCAGCTCCCAGATAAATTACACACAGAGACCTTTTCTTTCTTATGAATGCCTGGCCTTAGCTTGGCTTGCTTCTAGTCAGCTTTTCTTAACTTAAATTATCCTGTCTATCTTTTGCGTATGGGCTTTTACCTTTCTCTATTTCTGTTTATCTTTTCTTTCCTTCTTATTCTGTGTCTGGTTGTGTTGCTGTGTGGTTGGCTCCTTCTTTTCACCTTCCTCAACCTCCTTCTCCAGGATTTCTCCACCTATTTACACTCTATGCCTGATAGCCCCACCACCTCATTTTCTCCTGCCTTGCTATTATTGGCTGTTCAGTGTAGAGAGCCGCGTGTAGCCGCACCCTAAAGATGGCTCTGGCTTCTACCCTCTGCCTTCCCAATGGCAAACACTCTTTAGGGTAAACAGCTCCTTATTTGGCTATGGCTGGATTCGTGTGTTGCTGGCATATGCGTGAACCTGTGGACAGTGCCCACGTGGCTGCTTGGGGTTGGCAGCCCAGCCCTACTTAGGTGCTGGGAGAGGCTTGCCCCAGCGAGAGAGACACAATGTAACTAATCAAAGGTCTGAATAAACTGTGATGAGAAGGATCCAGGTGTCGCGTCTTCCTTGCTGGTCGAGGCGGGCGCGACAAGTGGTGGCCCATACGGGGACAATTACCACGGCTCTCTCCAGATTCAGAACTCATTGACAGTCAGGCGGTATACCGGTAAGTCCTCAGAAAAAACTGGGGATCCCGCGACAAAAGCGGGTAACGCTCACCTGTAGAAGGGAGAGCGGGAAAGCAGAGCCGCGACAAGAGCGGACGGATAATTCAATTGAGCCGCGACTAGAGCGGACGGGTAATTAAAATAACAAGGTCAACAGGTGGAACCTGTTCTGCAACTACAGCAGACGGGTAATTTGCATAACAAAATCCGCGGGTAAAACAAACCAGCAGGTAAAACAAAACAAGCAGGAGCCCGGAGGGCTGTAGCAATTCTGCAAAGGCTCTGAGAAACCTCCGAGAAACTTTTCAAATTGAGAAAAGAAAAAAAAAGTATACTAACATGGGCGCCTCCTCCTCGCACCCAATTTTTTTGGCTCTTAACGAGCTGCTTCTCTCTAAGAAACTGAAAATAAAAAAACGCACCTTAGAACAATTTTTACAACAGTGTGATGTAATTGCTTCTTGGTTTTGCAATTTCAGGAAGCCTCACAGTGCCTTCCTGGGAGAAACTGGGAAGAGACCTAGATTTGGATTGCAGGTGCAGATAGCAGTATCATAGCTAGCAAAGATTGGCCTTGAGGTTGGCCTATACAGGCTTCCTCACAAACATTGCAGGGACTGGGTTATGCCAGTGTTCCAAATGTTAGTGCAAAGTTGTTAAATTGGCAAGATTCCGAAGGTCACTCTGGCGTTATGCAACCCTATGTCCTTGAGCTTCCAGTGTCCCTCTGGGGGAGGGATCTTATGAAATCCATGGGCTTTCAGTTAAGTAATGAATACTCCAAAGAATCTAAAAATATTATGAAAAACATGGGGTGTCATCCTGATTTTGGCCTGGGAAAATTTTTGCAAGGCAAAAAGGAGCCAATACAAACAGTACCTAGGAAACCCAAACAAGGGTTGGGTTTTTCCTGGGGGCCGCTGAGGAGGGCATTCCCATAACCTGGGTAATGGAGGAGCCAGTTTGGGTTCCTCAGTGGCCACTCTCCTCTGAGAAATTACATGCTGCATATCAATTAGTGAAAGAGCAATTAGAGAAAGGGCACATTAAACCCTCTCTTTCTCCCTGGAATACACCCATATTTGTCATCAAGAAGAAATCAGGAAAATGGAGATTGTTACATGATCTTAGAGCTATAAATGAACAAATGAGAATTATGGGACCTGTACAGCGTGGTCTTCCATTGCTGTCAGCCTTGCCTGAAAATTGGCCTATTATTGTGGTAGATATTAAGGACTGCTTCTTTTCCATTCCACTGAATATCAAAGACAGTGAGAGATTTGCTTTCACTTTACCTTCCACTAATCATGAGGAACCTGATAAATGATATCAATGGGTTGTATTGCCACAAGGCATGGCCAACAGTCCTACAATGTGTCAATTATTTGTAGCAACTGCTTTAGAACCTTTGAGAGTACGTTTTCCAGGCTTGAAATGCCTCCATTATATGGATGATATACTGTTAGCAGCTAAAGAAGAGAGCATTCTTCAAGAAGCATATAGCTCACTTGTAGAACTGTTAAAGCAAAAGGGACTCTGTATTGCCCCTGAGAAGGTGTAACAGAGCAGAGTTGTCAATTATCTTGGCTCCAAAATAACTAAACATCATATCATGCCACAAAAGGTAGAGTTAAGGAAGGATCATCTTTGCACATTGAATGATTTTCAAAAATTATTAGGAGATATAAATTGGATAAGAGGAAGTTTAGGAATGGCCAATTATGAGTTAAAACCATTATATGATATTTTAATTGGAGATGCAGCCTTGGATTCACCGAGGCAATTAACCAATGCAGCACGAGAAGCCTTAACAAAATTAGAAGATAAACTACAAAGAGCTTTTCTTCAAAGAGTACAAAATAATGAGGATATTACCCTGTGCATTCTGCCTGCCCAGTTACAACCTACGGGAATTTTATGGCAAAAAGGACCCTTGTTACAATATTTTGGGACGTCACCACAAACGCTAGTTGTTCCTTATGATTCTACTCAAGTCAAGGTATTATGTGCTGCCATAGATGATTGGGCAATTCTGCGTTGTACCTATCCAGGACACATAGATTGCCATTATCCTAAACATCCACTATTAACTTTCTTTAAAGAACATCCTGTAGTTTTCCCTAAAGTAACTGCTTCAAAGCCCATTCCAGGAGCAAGTGTTATATTTACAGATGGGTCTAAGACAGGCTGTGGTGCTTATATGGTGGATTCTAATGAACCTGTAAAGCATCAATTCTTGCCAGGTGCACCTCAACAGGTGGAGCTTTCAATAGTTCTTGAAGTTTTCAAGGCTTGTCCATTTGCTTTTAATTTAGTGTCAGATTCTAGTTATGTTGTTAATGCTTTAAAAAGCCTTGAATGTGCAGGGCCCATCAAATCTTCTAGCATGGTTAGCTCATTGTTTGGACAATTACAGAAACTGATCTGGCAACGTAAAACTCCCTTTTTTGTGCAACACATCCGTGCACATACTAGTCTGCCAGGTCCATTGGCTAAAGGCAATGATATAGTAGATCAGTGTACTAGACAGGAATGGATGTTTGTGGCTTCTGCCATACAACGAGCACATGCTTTCCACAAAGAATTTCATGTTAATGCAAGGACATTACAACAAAAGTTTTCTATCTCACGTGCAGAGGCACGAAAGGTGGTACTAGATTGTTCCCAATGTGTCATTTTTCATCATCCTTCTAGCTTAGGAGTTAACCCTCGTGGTTTACTCCCCCTAAAAATATGGCAAATGGATGTTACACATATCTCTGAATTTGGACGTGTCAAATATGTACATGTATCTGTTGATACCTGTTCTGGAATCATTCATGCCACCCCAATGGCAGGAGAAAAAGCCTCTCATGTCATTGCTCATTGCTTAGAAGCTTGGGCAGCATGGGGTAAGCCTCAACAGTTAAAGACAGACAATGGTCCTGCATATACTGGACAGAAGTTCACTTCCTTCTGTCAACAGATGAATGTGCAACTTGTACATGGCCTACCATATAATCCACAAGGTCAAGGCATTGTGGAGCGTGCTCATCGCTCCTTGAAGGAGTTGCTTCAAAAACAAAAAGGGGGAATAGGCTATGGCCGTAGCCCTAAGGACAGACTTTCTCTTGCATTATTTACTCTGAATTTTTTGAATTTAGATGCTTCCAATTGTTCTGCTGCAGACAGGCATCATTGTCAGCATAGTCCTTCTAAAGGAATGGTGAAATGGAAAGATGCCTTGACAGGTGTCTGGCACGGACCTGATCCCGTGCTGACATGGGCACGAGGTTCTGTTTGTGTTTTTCCACAGGATCGGCAAGACCCGGTGTGGGTTCCTGAGCGCCTTGTGAGAAGAGTCCAGTGCCAAGAAGAACATGTCTGCGAGGACAGTGATCTCTCTGTTCGCGCTAATGATGATTCAGCTGGGAATGATGGACCAGAGATGGGGGATACTGTCAGTGTTCCCGAGACCAATGCCAGTCCGTCATGATGCAATATTATTCCCACGGCTATTCGGTAGTGATAAAAGTATGGATGTTCCATATCTCCCCATGTACCCAGAGGAAGCTCCTATAGGAGAAAATAGGTCTTTTAATTTAAATGGAATTCTTTGTTTCCAAATTGTCAGAAACAGATCAGATGTTTCCCCATGTGTCTTGATATATAACCAGACGGCTGGATGGTTTGATTTGCCTGGACCAGGCCCTTGTTTTTCAGCCAATGCCTCTTGGGTGTCTGGATGGTGGCCTGCTAAAGCGTTGGGAAATGATACAACAGCTCAGCCAAAATGGGCCCTCTTTTGTTGGGGTCAAGATGGAGGGAACGTCTGGCCCTGGACAGGTTGTCAGTCTCGTATTGTGATCTGGGCCAATCAAGGAAAGAGTTTCACCTTTTCCCCTGGAATAAGCACAGACTTTAATCAGACTTTTGTAGGTAGTAATTATAGTGAGCAAAATCCCTCTCAGTTGTATATTTCTAATCCTTTTGATAATTGGCTATTGTGTGGCATTAATGGAAGTTGCATGAATTTAGAGCCCCTAGTTATGATTGCGGGAGGAGTGCATGGGATCAGTCAGTTTTCATGGAGTAGCTCCAAGCCTTGGGGCTCTTGGGATTCTGTGCCTGGCCCGTTATCCACAGGCATCACCGCCAAAACTGATACAGGCTGTGCGTATGACGGAGTTAAGCCACTGGCTAATATTACTTATAATCCTACTCCAGTTTGTGTGTATCCTCCATTCTTGTTTATAGTGAGCAAAGAGAGGCCTGTATCTTGCAATAATAATACCTGTTTTTATACTCAATGCTGGAATGCTTCTAAATACGATTATGCCATAATTACCCGTATGCCTCGCTGGGTGCCTATGCCAGTTGATGCTCCTAATGCTATGACCCTGTTTAGACAGAAAAAGGATTTTGGCATTACTGCAGCCATTGTTACAGCTATTTCCTTGGCTGCTGTTGGAGCTGCTACAGCCGCCATTGCCATGAGTCATACTGTACAGACGGCACAGACCTTGAATAATCTTTCTGCCAATGTGGCACATGTTTTGGATGTGCAAAAGGTCGTCAATGCTCAAATACGAGGAGGGTTGATGGTGGTCAACCAGAGAATTGACCTGGTTCAAGAGCAAATTGATACCCTCTGGCAGATTGCCCAACTCGGCTGCCAATGGAAGTATGAAGGGTTGTGTGTGACTAGTGTCCCATATAATAACTTTACCCATGCTGCAGATTTATCTAAAAAGCTGTCTAGTTATCTTTTAGGCAATTGGACTGGAGAGTTCGATAACCTGATGGACCAGCTGAGAGTGGCTATTGTCACGGTGAATTCGACTCTAGTGGATACCGGACTGGTGGAGGGATTGTCTTCCTGGATTGCTACAGCCATGGGCCACATGAAGGAGTGGGCGGGAATAGGAGCCCTAGTAGGTTTACTGGTGCTCACCTCCCTAGTATGCTTGTGGTGCATTTGTCGCATTAGGATCTCACAGCGTCGCCATGCAGCCATGATTGTCCAAGCCTTTATGGCCATTGATGCAGGACAGTCTCCCCAAGCCTGGTTGGCTACTTTAAAAGATATTTAGGCACAGGATGCGAGGCCTGCGCACTGCACTTGAGGTTATGATACGCTGACTTCAAGGAGAGCAAGTCTGATTGCATGTGGGTTGGTACCCTAACTCCCACCTCTGTGAAAAGGGTATCGGACGGGTCTAATGTTCTCTGGGTGGACGACGCCTGGACAAACATTAGTACATGTTCCATTTTAACAGAGATCAGACCTCTACTCTTGCCTGTTGCTTTGTAAAACAAAAAGGGGGAAACTGTAGAGAGCCGCGTGTAGCCGCACCCTAAAGATGGCTCTGGCTTCTACCCTCTGCCTTCCCAATGGCAAACACTCTTTAGGGTAAACAGCTCCTTATTTGGCTATGGCTGGATTCGTGTGTTGCTGGCATATGCGTGAACCTGTGGACAGTGCCCACGTGGCTGCTTGGGGTTGACAGCCCAGCCCTACTTAGGTGCTGGGAGAGGCTTGCCCCAGCGAGAGAGACACAATGTAACTAATCAAAGGTCTGAATAAACTGTGATGAGAAGGATCCAGGTGTCGCGTCTTCCTTGCTGGTCGAGGCGGGCGCGACAGTTCAGCTTCTTATTAGACTAATCATGTATTTCAGATAGGCAAAGTAACACAGCTTCACATAGTTAAAAAAGATAAATGAAACATAAAAGAATGAAACACACAGCTGCATCATTAAACAAATGTTCCACAGCATGAACAAGCATAACACATCTTAAAATAATATTCTACAACAACACATTGTGATTTTGTGGTAATTTTATAAATGCCATTCCTGCTGGATCTCTGCATGGTCAACCCCAGGTGCATTTGAATTAATCTAGAATCCAGGAAGACATGATAGAAAACGTCCCACTCTAATGAGTATATTATTTTGCAGGCAGGTAGAGTCCTCTCACACCTCAGGTTCTCAATGCCTATATGCTAAATAAACCAAGTTAGCAATGGTCCCTAATTGAGCTAGTGACAGAGAACAAAACATTCAACTTGGGTCAAATAGGCAAGGTAGTGCATCATTTTCTCTGGTACAAGAAAACTAGTAGAGAATAAACAGAAGGCAGCCATAAAGAGGCTTTTTCAGAGATGTACTTGCATATGGTTGAACATTTAAAATACTTTAATTATTATGCAGAACAGCAAACTAATTGCTCTGTAGCCACAGGGACATCTTGGAGGCAAACCACAGACTGCAGATCATAAAATTGTTCTGAAGTCACTCTGGCACTTCTCCCATGATAAGACTGTCAACAGTACACTTGAAGTCACTCACAGGTCCACTACAAAATGAGCCCTGCTCCGCAAACTGTCATGTGTTCATAGGTCAGTGATTTGTTTATGATCTGATTTATTCTAAACTAGTTTGTCTACTGTAGGTAAATATTGCCAAGATTTATTTCCAAAATCATAATGGGGCACTGTCAATCATCATTGAAGGACTGGGGATTTACACAAACAGCAACACAAATGCAGGGAGAGGAGAAGAGAAAAGGTGCCCTGGGCATTCCAGAAGATCCTCACAGGGATAAGATTAGTTTTAGATTAATTTTGTAAGAATTTTCATGTGATTATTTAAGTTAGTTGTGCTCAGACATATGTTTTATAATAATGACTTAATTCTTCCTTCTTTTCTCATTCCCTTCCTTCCTTTTTGTTTTTTGAGAAGGTTTTATATATCTTGGATTGGCATCAAATTTTCTATGTAACTAAAATTGATTTTAATGTCTTGATTTCCCTGCCTCCACCTCCTGAGTGCTGGAATTACATGTGTGTGCCACCATGCCAAGTAATGACATCTTTAAAAAATTGATAGCATTGGGCCCAAGGGCCCAAATAGTAGTTAAAATCATACATTGAAAATAGAAGGTTCAGGTTGGGGATTTAGCTCAGTGGTAGAGCACTTGCCTAGCAAGTGCAAGGCCCTGGGTTCGATCCTCAGCTAAAAAAAAAAAAAAAAAAAAAAAAAAAAGAAGAAGGTCCACTATGAATGTCAATTATCTTAATTCTTCTATTATTTTATATAATAAAATGAAAATGTTCATTTCCTAATTGTTTTGGGAACTGACAAGTGTCATTTTTTTTTTTTTTTTGGTTATATTGCTTTATCTAATGACTAGCTGTCTTTTGTACTAGGATATATTGATAGTTGTAGTGGTTAGCATCAATTGTCAACTTGAGGGCTAGTATCACCTGGGAGACTTGCTCTGGATATGGCTGTATGAGATGATCTTTACTAGAGTAATTATGGAAAGAAGACTCTCTGGCTGTGAGTGGTGTTTTTCACTGGGCTGGGATCCCAGCTGCATAAAAAAGATAAAGTAAGCCAAACACAGGTGAACATTCCTTGTCCTGGACTCTCCTTCCACAGATTTCTTCTGCTATGAAATTTCCCACAAGGATGGACTGTAGCCCAAACTCTGAGCAAGAATCAATCTTTTCCTCCTCTTTAAGTTACTTTTTCCAAAATATTTTTATGGTGAATATTTATCAGAATATTTTAACAGTATGAAAATAAACTAAGACAAGCACAGAGCATACGCAAACAAATACATATTCATATACACACAACTATACACACACCCAGACATACTCCTTACACACACACATACCTCATGCATACATATGCCTCACACATGTCCCACATGCACACGCATTCACATACACATATGTGTGCACAGATATATAAATCAATAGGACCACATGTAAGTCACACATTTGAATTATTATTTTGCTTTTGACATGTTCAGAAAATAGGATGTCAGAGATCTGATTAACCATTATTATTATTTTGTTGTTGTTGTTTCTCAAGACAGGGTTTTTCTGTGTAGCTTTGCACCTTTCCAGGAACTTGCCTTGTAGACCAGACTTGCCTCGAACTCACAGAGATCCGCCTGCCTCTGCCTCCCAAGTGATGGGATTAAAGGCGTGTGCCACCACCACCCAGCAACCATTATTTTTTTAATGTGAACATGAAGATCTTCCTAAAGGAGTGTTAAGTTTGTGCACATAGTAAACTGATCCTTCTCAGTGATGGCCAATATCCTCCACATAGCTGAAGGGCTATGGAGAACAGAAAACTTGTAAGCATTAATTTCGATTTCCTTCTTAATTATTTTAATTGGTAATAAAGGTCTTTTCATGCCCTATCAATGTGACATATCAGAGACACTTAATTGCCAAATCCTTTTAAAAATTAAAAATTTAATGCACATACAGACTTTCCTGAGTCCTCCAAGAAGGCAGATTATAAGTTTTCTCAGTCTCCATAATTACATGAGCAGATTCCTCATTATAAATCTCATTCAGATATGTCTGTACTCCACTGGCACTGTTCCTCTGATGAACCCTAATAGAGATCATGCCTTCACTTCATTTCAGGAAAAAGACTGGCATCCAAAGGCCTGTTTGTCAATAAGCCCAGCGAGACAGAGGTAACAGATAATCCCTAACGTATTCAGGCAATCCATTAGCTTTGACAGCCTCAAAGAAAACCCAGGTACCATGACTCAGAGTAGGAAGCCCATAACTCCAATATCTGGAAGGACCTTTCTTGGTCCTTTTGTGTAGCCATATAATAAAATGTCACAAATTGGGGAATTCTACAGCACACATTTATTTCTTAGGATTCTGGAGGATGGCATATCTAAGACCATGGTGTCAGAAAATTTGTGGCTCCACTCCTGCTTAACAGTAGTCTACTTGCTGTGCCCTTACTAAGTGGAGAGGTTTTTTATTTATAAATGCTCCCACTCTGTTAATAAAGATGACTTGGTGTGTAAAGCATTTGTTATACTAGCATGAGAACAAGAGTGTGGATCTCTAGCATCCAGGCAAATTCTAGACAGGCATGGTAACACACATTGGAAATCCCAGATCTCAGGAGGCAGAACTGTACCCAGAGCAAGCAGATTAGGTAGACTAGCCCAACCTGTGTGCTCAGGATTTAAGTGAGAAACTCTGCCTTGATATATAAGGTGGAGTGTGATGCACACAGACATCTGATGTCAACCTCTGCTTCTATATGCACATTCCCTCCCACACATGTGGAAAAACAACACACATGTAGAAAACACACACACACACACACACACACACACACACACGTGCACCCCAAACCCTTTCCTCAATGGGAACTTTCACTGTGGATCATTAACCTAAGTATTGTCTTCTTTTTCTACTTCTGCTTTTTTTTTTTTTTTTTAACCTCAGACAGGAGGAAGCTGCTCACTCTCTCCTTGGACCCCCTGCTATTCCCTGCCAGGGATTCCACAACTACCTTTTAGGTCAGGAAGCCCTGTGTGATAGAGGTAACAGTGTCCCTCAGTGGGCTTTTCAAAACTCAGGACTCAGAGGGTAATTTTCAATAATACTGAAATTGAGGAGGACCAGAGATTTATCTTCAGCAGAAAACAGCACTGACATGCAATGTTTTATTTTCACTTTTGAATATAAAATGAGTTCAAGAATGTTTATTTTTATTTTACATATTTTAATAGTGCTTTATCCAAACAACTGTGAATCTAGTTACCTGAAGTACATTCACTAAAACCCAAATAAGAGCTTTTCCAGACAGTCCTACCATCTTCTTAATGAAGATGGTTTCAAAGTGTGCTTTGAGCTTGTTCTATGGCTCTCTATTTAAAAGTCTTGCTGCAGATATCTCAGGGTATCAGTAGTTCTGTTCTGAATCCTGATGAGTAATAATGAAATATTGTGGAGACCCTCATTGTGTGTGTGTGTCTGTGTGTCTCTCTGTGAGTGTGTTTATGTGTGTGTATGTGTAAACAAATGGGCACACACACATATGACCACAGAAGCCAAGCTCATGTGTTATTCCCCAGATATCACCCATTTTTCTTTTTTAACAGCTGAGACGGAGTCTCACATTGTGTTGGAGTTTCTCAGTCTAGCAAGCCAGAGAGCCAAGAGATTCCTTCATCCCCTAGGACTGTGATTAGAGAGGTTGGCAACCATTCTGGCTTTGTACATGAGTTCTCAGGCTGGAACTCTGGTCTTCAGACTTGCAAGGGGAGCACTTCACTGAGTAAGTTATCTATTCACAGCCCTCTAGACTTGTCACTTCTCAGTGTCTTCTACCATCCATGACCTTCAGCAAGCTCAGGGCCAGAGTAAGCAAGACTTCCAGCTGAGATGTTCACTTGCAGAAAAGCACAGTTAAATGGCAATCATATGCAACTACTTTTACAGAACATTTCTCTTCCCTGATGCAATTATGCAAAATTAATTTATTTTGGATTACTCAAATTTTGCTTAAAACAAACACAAATAATTATCTTAATAATTATTAAATACACATGAATAATTGTGAAGAGTCTAACGTGGATTTTCTTTTCTTTTTTCATTACCCTCTCTGTGTACAGCACAGCTGCTCAGTTTTCATGGATAAATCCTAGTTATAGATTTTCAAAGTACAGTAAATACTATATTTGACTATTCAGTAAAAATATGAGATCATTACAAGAAAATTATTCTTAAATTACTTTTGTAATTAGAACGACAATGAGAAAAGCAGATTTAGTTACAATAATTTTCTTCTCAGAAATATTAAGCTATATTTTACTTGCCTTCACTCATTGCTATAACCACTTGAGATAATGACTGACCATAATATATATATCTCATCTAATTAGATTCTGTCCCTCCATATGAAGGCAACTCACATAGAACATTCAGTAGGAGGGCTCTAGATCCTGTACTCCTGCCTACATTTATCCAACCTCACAAGAATTTCCACCCTTTCATGCCTCTGCTGACACTTTATAACATGAAATAAAAATGAAATACCAGAGATCAAATACCTCTAGCAAATGATCCATTACTCCTGGAGAAGTAAAAAGATATTAATCCAGGTAAAACCTGTAGTAATGAAAGACATTTAAACTCTAAAGCCTGGGTCAAGCATGTAGCTTAGTGGTAGAATACTAGTCTGGCATACACAAAGCCTGGGTTTGATCACCAGTTCTGTATAAACCAGCCATGGTAGTTCAAGCCTGTAATACTAGCACTTGGGAGGTGGAATCAGGAAGAATGGAAGTTCAAGAATGGAAGTGTCATAGTCATTTGCACTATATAAGACCCTGTCTCAAACAAGATGGGGGAGAGATGAGGAGATAAGAAGGAAAAAGAGAGGATATTGTAAAACTGTTTGGCAAGAGGAAAGTTCATTGTCATGTGCATCTGGGAGGGTTTGCTTTTCAGATTGCTCCCATGACTAGCATGTAGCCATTCACCCTGTGAACACACAGGAATAGTTTTCACCATGATCTATCTCAGTAGATCCAGGAAGATCATCCTTTTTAAAGAATTTTAGATCTACAAAGAGAAGTGAAGAATTTGTCTCACTGATTTCCTTTTCTGGTGTAGTCCTCTGTCTCCTTCCTTGTAGAATAGTCACTCAGGAAATACACAGAAACATGATTGAGTTAGCTATAGAGACTGCTCCCCAGAGTGAATTAGGCAGCTAGAGGAACTAAACTAGACAACAGCCATGACTAATGTCAGTGAGTAAAAATATCCTCATTTTTTTTCCTGTCTGGTCAATTTAAATATTATCTGCAGAAAAAAAGTACAAGATAAAAAATTAGCTTTATGAATGTCTTAGTAAAATTATATTTTATAAATTGCATCTCAGTTCTTCTTGCTAGATTGATTGTATTTCTCTAGACTGATGCCACAAAACTCAACAGAGCCTCTAGGGAGTGGCAGTGCTAAGGGGCAGGGCCTTATCTTTGGGCTGGTACAGAGGAGGGATGTATCTGATGAATGTTGGTCTTCTTTCCACCTGAAGGAAATAAATATGTAGCAGGTTTTATTTTAATCACCAACATTGCCTTAGTAGTCAGTGTGTCTACAGCCAACCTGCATGAAGCTACACTGGACCTGACAATGATGCTGGTCTTTAGAACCTATAAATTACAATATGGGGAAATTTGAAAATCCCTATCAGGTAAATTTAAAGCTACAATCCTATGAAATTCCAAAAATAAAGAAAGCTAAAAGTATCGGATTTAATCATCTAAGATCAATTTAGGAAAAATTGCTGGCTTAAATGACACTATTTATTATCATGACTAGAAAAATTAATTGATATTTATGCATACATACATACATACATACATATTCTCTCATATATTACATCCCAATTACAGTTTCCCCTCCTTCCTCTCTCCAAGTAGCCTATTTCCCAGAGCCACTCCTCCTCTGTTTTCCTTCAGAAAAAAGCAGGCCTTCCAGGGATATCAACCAAACATGGCAAAACAAGCTACAATAAGACTAAGCACATACCCTCATATCAAGGCTCTACAATGGAGGAAACTGAGTAGAAGGTAATGAGTCCCCAAAACAGGCAAACATCAGAGACAGCCACCACTCCCACTGCTAGGAGTTCCACAAGAACACTAAGCTACAAAACCATAACACTCATGCAGAGGACCTAGGTCAGACCCACGTCTGTTCCCTGATTTTTGGTTCAGTCCTTGATTCCCTATCAGCCCTAGTTTATTGATTCTGTGGTTTTCTTGTGGTATTTTGTTACTACAATCCTTCCTCCCCTTATCCTATGGGATTCCCTGAGCTCTGAATAATGTTTAGTCTCTTCATTTGTTCTCATCAGTTGCTGGATGAAGCCTCTTTGATGACAATTTTGCAATGCTATGGTTAAGAGTATAGCAGAATATCATTACGAATCATTTCATTGACTTTTTTTCTTTCCAGTTGTGTTTGGTTCTATGCTGGGTCTCTGAGCTATCCTGCCTCTGTTTTCTGGCCCTTCAGGCAGAGACAGGTGTGGACTTTCTCTGGTGGCATGGGTCTCAAGTTTGACCTATCATTGGTTGACCACTAACACAAATTCTGAGCCACCTTTACACCAGCACATATTGTGGGCAAGTTAAATTGTAGGTTTTGAGGCTGGATTGGTGTATCAGTCCCTCCACTAGAAGCCTTGCCTAATTACCGAAGAGAGGTGGTTCAGGTTCCCTCATAGATTACAAGGAGTTTCCATTGCACTAGGTTTATTTCTATCAGTTATTTATTGTGTAAACATGTGTGTCAAGTATTGGGGTTGAGGTGTGCAAGCCAGAAGACAACTTTTGGAAGTCAGAGATCTTCTATGATGTGAGTCCCTGGAACTGAACGAACTGTGTTCAATTAATTGCCTATACATCTCATTGGCCTTGGATTGTTTTGGTTTTGTTTTGCTGTTGTTTTGTTTTTCTAATATTTTACACTTGTTATTAAAGACAAAATGATAGTGGAAGTCTTCTGAGTAAATACTCAATATTTAGCATGTATTCATATGCTTCTCCTTTTACATGTGTTATAGGATCAAATTCAAGTTGCCAGGTGCAGAAACCCCTTGTACCCTCTGAACTATGTTTAGACTCTTGTATTTCAAAATGTGAATATATATGATAGGATACAAAGTATACCATGAAGAAGTCTAGCATGTGATTGGGGGACACAGTCCACAAGCTAAAATATAGCCCACTGTGCAAGAAAGGACATAACTATAGTGATATTTTATTTGTATTGAAATGTGATTTTATTTGTATGTTAATAAAGTTGCCTTGATGTCAGAGCAAGCCAGAGCAGAAGCTGGGCAGAAGTGGTGCACACCTTTAATCCCAGCACTTGGGAGGCAGAGCTAGGTAGATCTCTGTTCATTCAAGGACACAGCCAGCATGGCAGATACATGCCTTTAATCTCAATAGCAACCATAGAAGACCTGGAGATCTGTACAAACAGGCAGTGACGAGGAGGTCATGTGGCTAGGTTTACAACCAATGAGAAAACAGAACAGAAAGTCTATAAATAGACAGGACACACAGAAATAGGTCTCTTGCAGAGAGGAAGGACAGCAGAAGCAGTGAAGGGTAAGGTTTTCTGCTCTTGCTCTGACCTCGTGGTTTTTAACTCTGCAATTGGTTCTGTGTTTCTTATTTAACAAGCGGGTTACATCTACATTTGGCGCCCAATGTGGGGCTAATTCATTAAAAAACCGCTTGCCTTGGCAGTGGGTCCGGCTTCACACCTGGGCAGGCCCTAGCTCAGCTTAGGACTCAGGCCCAACCAACCTTAACTACAAGTAGATACCGCTGCAGCTGGAGTTACTTGCTTAAAAAGCCAGTGCTACTAACAACTCAGGCCTGCGCAAATGCAGATAGGCTGCTTTTGGCAGAAACATCAGCACACGTGGTTGGTCAGAGCTTAAGGAAGCCAGAGCCCAGGCTTGACTCACCTCAAACAGGAACATTGAAGTGGTTGGATTCAAGCTTTTAGCCAGAACGTGGCTACGCTTTCTGGCTTTTTTGTTCTCCCTCTCTCTCTCTCTGGATTCCCATCTTGCACGCTAGGTAGCTGTTTTGAAATTCCCTTGGATTTCTACTGTTCTACATAGAATTGGTAAGTCATTTATATCAGATATTTTAAAGGAAACTATTTCAAAGAGATTTTTTTTCCACATTTAAAAAAAATGGGTTTTATCTGTACATTGGAAGAAAATTGGGCTTTGTTTTATTTTAGGCAGTCTGATAATGGAACAGCCATATGAGAAGACTAATGTTGATTGAATTATGTACATTATTAATCTTCTTATCCTTATTTTACTATCTAAAAAGATAGTCAATTTAAGTGCCAATATAAAAATTTCAGAAAAACCTGCTAAAATCAATTATAGAGAAATTCAGATTCAGACAGAAGAAATCAACAGTGAAGTTGTTTCAGGATTGGATTATAAGGTTACAGAAAGAAAGCCTGTTTTCACACAATCACCCTTAATTTATCTGGTAACCATACAACAGCAACCTGTCAAGTGAATACACAAAATATTTGGACTCCAGGTGAAATGTTACACTTATGAAGGTTTAAGGAAGCAATAGTATCTTATGGCATGCATTCTCCATATGTAAAGCAAATGTTAAACTCCTGGTCAACTTATAATAGGATTATACCACAGGGCTGGCGGGAGCTGGCACAGGCTGTTCTGGAACCCGGACAGCAGCTCCAGTGGCAAATGTGGTTCAAAGAGGAAGCTAAAAACATAGCAAAACAATGTAGGGATAGAGGTATACAAATCTTCCAGGATCAGATTGTTGGAGAAGGCCAAAATGCTGTAGTACAAACACAATGTTTATATGATTTCCAAACTCTAATTCTATGTTGAATGACAGCCTTGAACGCATGGCACAGAGTTGAGGAACCAGGAAAGAAAACTGAGTCATTTACAAAGGGCCCAAAAGAATCTTTCACAGATTTCTTACAAAGAATGACTTCAGCAGTAAAGAGAAAGGTCCCAAATTCAGAAGCTAGCCAGATAATAATTGAATATTTGGCTTTTGAGAACACAAATGCAGCATGCAAGAGAATAATCAGGCCATTAAAGGCAAGATCTGTACCCTTGGAAGATTGGATTAGAGACACAGTTAATGTTGAGGCTCATGATCATGATAATATGTTGGTAGGAGAAGCAATTTCAAGAGGTTTGAGGAATGTCAGATGTTTTGGATGTGGAAAACAAGGACATATGAAAAGGTACTGTAAACAGGGCGCTTCTAGAAACAATGTTTCTTCAAGGAACAATGCCAACAGAATGCCCCTTCCTTCAGGAGTATGTAGAAGGTGTGGTAAGGGAAGACACTGGACCAATGAATGTAGATCAACAAGGGACAGACAAGGTAATAATTTGCCTCAGTCTTTGGGAAACCCCCAGAGGGGCCTCAGGCAGGCCCCTACATTGAATCCAGTTCAGACCTTTCCTTCAATCATAGAGGAGACCCCTACTCAGAGCAGTGAAATAACCAAATGCCTATTGGAATGAACCAGGCTATGCAGAGTAATGGAACAACTGAGACAGAGAGAAGAGAAAATTCAGGAGAAACCATAAAGAAAAAATTTTGGCAAACTTCTATAAATGAACAAAGACCAAAATTAACAATAAAAATAAATGGTGTTTTGTTGTCTGGTCTGGTAGACACAGGTGCTGATGTGAACATAATTGCACCAGAATTTTGGCATCCATCTTGGCCTCTTCAGGAGGTAAATGTTCAACTGTTAAGAATTGGCACATTATCTCAAGTGAAACAGAGTGCAAGATGGCTCAAATGAATAGGCCCAGAAGGACAGAGAGGCAGATTAAAACCATATGTGGCTAACATAGCTATGAACCTGTTACAACAATGGAATACTCAGATTAACATCCCTCCAACCTCAGAAATAAATCATAAACTAGCACATGTTTCTGAGAGAAATATTAGAAGGTATTATTCTAATGAGTGTTCACCAGCAATCCATATTATACAAGGACAGGGCACAAAAACTGATGATCTTCCAAAGACACCAACAGCTCTACCTTTAAAATGGTTAATAGACAAGCCTGCATGGGTTCATCAATGGCCTTTAATAACAGAGAAACTCCAGGCTTTAGAAGAGCTGGTAGAAGAACAGTTTAATGCTCGGCATATTGAAGAATCTACTAGCCCATGGAATTCTCCTATATTTGTTATTAAAAAGAAATCTGGTAAATGGAAAATGGTAACAGACCTTAGAGCAATTAACAAAGTAATTCAGCCAATGGGCTCTCTAAAATCTGGAATTCCTTTGCCTACTCTGTTACCTAAAGGATGGCCTCTCATAGTTATCGATTTAAAAGACTGTTTCTTTTCAATACCCTTACAAGAAAAAGACAGAGGAAGATTTTCTTTCATGGTGCCTACTTCCAATAGCTCCCAACCAGTTAGAAGATTTCAATGGAGAGTCCTCCCAAAGGGAATGTTGAATAGTCCAACCCTGTGCCTATATTTTGTATAACAGTCCATGGAAGTGAAACATAAAAAATTTCCTAAATCTATAATTTATCAGTATATGGATGATATTTTACTAGCTGACTCAAATGCAGATACTTTACAAAGAATGTTTAAAGAAGTAAAGAAAATATGGCCTTGCTGGGGATTACAAATTGGTCCTGAAAAGATACAAAGAGGAGATTCTATTAATTATTTAGGATATAAAATAAAGCTACAAAAAATTAGACCTCAAAAGGTACAAATTAGGAGAGATCACCTACAGACTCTTAATGACTTTCAAAGATTATTTGGGGACATCTCTCATCTACGAACTATTGTTAGGGTAAAAAAATTGATGAACTGAATAATTTGTTCAAAACCTTAGAAGGTGACAAGGACTTAAATAGTCCAAGAGAATTATCACCTGAAGCTGAGAAAGAATTGGCCTTGATAGGAAAAAAAAAAGTACATGAAGGACATATGGATCGTATTGATCCAAAGCTGGATTGCATTTTGGTTATTTTACCTTCTAGGCATTCTCCTACAAGGATATTAATGCAGAGAGAAGGTATTATATTGGAATGGATATTTTTACCAAATAAACCAAATAACAAATTAAAAACTTATGTGGAAAAAATCTCTGACTTAATTTTGAAAGGAAAATTGAGACTTCATCAAATAGCAGGAATAGACCCAGCAGAAATTGTTGTACCTTTAACTAAAGAGGACATTGAGAAATTATGGACAGAAAGTGAACCTTGGCAAAGACCTTGTAGTAATTTTTTGGGAGAAATTAACAGCAAATATCCTAAAAGCAATAGAATTGATCTTATAAAGAGAGCTGATAGGATCTTGCCTTGAATTGTACGTGAAAAACCTATATCTGGAGTTCAGACATTTTATACCGATGCCAACAAACAAGGAAAGGCAGGTTACAAATCAGAAAATTTAAGTAGAGTGGTTCGAAGTCCTTATAATTCAGTTAAAAAATTGGAATTGTATGCTATTCTGTTGATCTTAATGGATATTTCAGAACCTCTCAACATAGTTACTGACTCTCAGTATGATGAAAAAGTGGTATTACATATTGAGACTGCAGAATTTATCCCTAATGCTTCAGAATTAACTTTTAAAAAAAATTCAGTTGTCCATATTTCTTGGCGGTGTATGTGTGGCTTCATCTCGGCATCCTGTTCTTCTCCCCATCCCTCTGTTAAACTCCAGTCTACTATTGAGTGGGTTGAGCTTAGTTATTCTTCAAGAATAACTGTTTCAGCTGATGTTCCATTGCACATCAGAAGCCATTGGCCCACTCCCTGTCCAGCTGCCTTTGAAGAAAAGGGCATGGAATCTTTCACAGATTGCAAAGGCCAGTCACTTCAGGGATAGTGCCATATTGTCCTGGCTTCAGAAGATGCCTTTTGTTAAAGCCACAACCACACTTGTTTTGGCAAGAATCGGTAGTCCTTGGTTTCATGTCCTGTCTGTCCTGTGTGTCAGCAGTTGATTCGAAGATACTTTGTTGTCCAGTGGCTAACTTTTGCCACAATGAAAGTTAACTCCATGTGCAGTTTCTTCCATGCCCATATTTTCTCTGAAGTAGATTGGTACTGCCAGGAGCTGTCATGTCTCATAGTCATAGCAAAAAAGAAAAATTGTTAAGTTATTAAAACATTTTAAATGCCATAGATCTGACATATTTCTTTCTCTTGGACTGATTCCTTACCCTGTTAGCAGCTTCTGTAGATCTCTGTAGTAGCATTCTGTAGATCTCTGAAGGGTTTGAAGATGACCTGTCTATCTAAAATATATCTGTTTGATCTTGAAAACACACCTAATATGACTACAAGTTTAATTGTAATGTCTAACCACTAACTTTCATTTCTATATATCCAAATAGTTGGTAATACTAACATTCAAGGATTAGCAAATTCCATTACAATGTTAAATGAATGGTATAAATACAATATCTCGAGCAAGATTAGAAATGTGTGTATGGTATGTTCTAACAATCTCAATCTCAATAATAATAATAATTTGTATACAATATAAGACAATCCAATCCAATGTAAATTATTTAAAACCTGTAATTGTCTTTTTCTTTTCTTTCTTTTTTTTAAACAAGCACCTTTTGCCTAGCCCTTTTCCTAACCCCTAATAACAACTTGTAACCAACCCTCCTAAACAATGAAAACTATCCCAGACCCAATACCCATAAAAAGACCAAAAAACCACCCACCCACACCACCCCTTTGGGAATGTGGGCATCGTATTCTTAAAATTGCTTCCTGCTGGGTATGGGTGACGTTACCTTTATTCTGAAAAGAAATAGGAGACACTAATTGTTAGAGATGCCAGGATTGTAGTATACTTGACAAAGAAAGCTGCTAACAGGGTAAGGAATCAGTCCAAGAGAAAGAAATATGTCAGAGTCAATAAAACTGAAAAAATTTGAAGAACTGAAGACCACTTAGGTATCTGACATGGAAATACAGAATTTAGAGTTTTCCCTAATGGTTTTCAGTCGTCTCTGGTCAAATATTTCCTCACTATGCTCCCTTTCCTCCATTTTGGAATGAATTCATATTCTGTGCCATTGTATTCTGGAAGTATGAGATCTGCTTTTTGATTTGGATTTGAGATCGCCTTGAGTCTCAGAAGGGATTTTGGAGTTTGGACTTCTAAGCAGTATTGAGACTATGATAGAGTATAAGATTAAATGCATTTTGAATTAAAATATGGCTTAAACCAATTTGGGGCAGGGACTGAAGTCTGGTGGTTTGAATAAGAATGACCTCCTTAGGCTCATGTATTTCAATGCTTATTCACCAAGGATTGGTGCTATCTGAAAGGATCACAAGGATAAGGTGTGGCCTTGAAGGAGGTGAGTCACTGGGGGCAAACTTTAAAATTTCAAAGGCTCATGCCATACCCAGTCTCCTTCCAATCTCTCTCTCTGTCTCTGTCTATGTATCCTTCTTTCTCTGCCTTCTCTCTCTCTCTCTCTCTCTCTCTCTCTCTCTCTCTCTCTCTCTCTCTCATTCAACTTCAGGGCCATGCATGGCTGCCTATATGCCTCCATGCTCCATATTATGATAATAATGGACCAAACCTCTGAAACTATAAGCAAATCCCCAATAAAATTCTTTATTTTATAAGTGTTTGCCTTGCTGTAAATCTGATTTCTAGCTACTATTATTCTATCTATTTTCCATATAAAGAGAACAAGGCTTAGGAAATTTAATGGAAAATTGGTTTCAATCAGGTGGTGGCAGAGTATGTTTGGGCCTAAACTTTCTTGTTGCCAAATTCCAGTCAATCTAGTAGTTCAATGCTGAGCAGTTGGTCTATTCAAATGTTAATTCTTGGTGAGAAAGATAGTCACTACTACACAATGTTGCTTCCCTGTAATCTGTTAGGTTGTCTCTTGTTCAGACAAGCTCAGCAACCTGATATTGCTCACTAAACACTCATTCCATCACTCTTTATAGACTAATAGTGTATGGATTATGTGATTGATATGTAAGATCAGAAAGCTGGTACATTAGCTCACAGAGGAATAAATACTACTTTATATGATCTTGAAGAGGCAAGGCAAGTAGAAATCAGAAGATTGGCCATAGAATGAGAATAAAAGGGCTTATAATGGGAGTAGCATGTGATAGTTTGATTAGGTATTGCTCCTGTAGAATCATGTGTTTGAAAGCTCAGTCTATAG
The DNA here is from genome assembly GCF_903995425.1 of Onychomys torridus. Taxonomy (NCBI): domain Eukaryota; kingdom Metazoa; phylum Chordata; class Mammalia; order Rodentia; family Cricetidae; genus Onychomys; species Onychomys torridus. The sequence continues at coordinate 81,317,484 of NC_050453.1, forward strand.
AGAGTGGCACTATTAGAACTTGTGTTCTTATTTGAGCAGGATTGGCATTGTTGAAGGAAGTGTTTAGCTGTGGAGGGGGGCTTTGAGGTTTCATATATGCTCAAGTCACAACCAGTGCAACAGTCCTTCCTGGCTGCCTGCAGAGCAAGGTGTAGAACTCTAAGCTCCTTCTCCAGCACTAGGTCTAGGATTGCCTGCACCCTACCATGTTCCACCATGATGATAATGGACTAAACCTCTGAAATTGTAAGCTAGTCCTAATTAAATGTTTTTCTTTATTAGAGTTGCTGTGGTCATGGTGCTTCTTCCCAGCAAGAGAAACCCTAACATAGAAGTTGACACCAGGAGTAGGGTATAGCAATGATAGGCTGGACCATGTTTTGTTTGGAGGAATATGGACTTGGTGACTATGGGTTAGAACAGCAATTGAATGCTTTGAGTGGGGCTTAATGGGTCATCCTAGTAGGAACTTGGAAGGCAGTCGTGCTGAGGGTGATTTGAACTATGGCGTCCTGGCTCAAGATGTTTCAGAGAAGAATTTTAGTATGTTGCCTAGAGATTGTTCACATGATATTTTGGTGCAGAATGAGGCTGCTTTTTGCCCTTGACTGAAAAATCTGCCTGATGCTAAAGTGAAGAGATTTAGATGAATCCCATTGGTAGAGGAAATCGCAAAACAGCCTCATTGATTCTGGAGCTCAGTCATTGGTTGGGTTAGTTGGCCAATGATCCTCAGGGATCCTCCTCCTGTTTCTGTCTCCTGATTCTCCACCAATGCTGGGGTTACAGACATAAGATACATACCTTGGCACCTGACTTTTTACTTGAGTGCTGAGGAATTAATACTAAAGTCCCTGTATTTGCACAGTAGAAACTTTACTGACTGATTCATTTCTCCCCCCTCAATGTGCACTTATATAACATTTTAAAGATGCTTTTTTATGTTTAAGTGGCTAATTTTTCTTTGACCTATTTTATGTTAAATTATATTTACCCATTCTGTCACTCAAGAAAGAAAGGAAATAATTTAGTTTCTTAAAGAAATTTAGTCAATTAAGGGTTCTCTCTTATGTCTGCTTCCTTTCAGGCTGCATTTTAACAATAAAAAGTATATTTTTATTCTTAAAATCCATGAGGTGGGAAGTGAGTGAGAACAGAGCTTCTATTTACACTTGTAAGGATGATAAAATGTTATAAACTCTGAGTATCTTTAACAATTTAAAGATGAGATGAATGAGGGTCATAAAGAAATAGTTGGAGCTAGAGAAATGGCTCAGGGGTTAAGAGCACTTGCTGTTCTTCCAGAGGACCTGGGTTCAATTCCCAATAACCACATGGCAGCTTACAACTGTCTGTAATTCCAGTTCCAGGGAATCTGGCACCCTCACATCAATGCACATAAAATAAAGTTAATTATTTTTTTTAAAGAAATAGTTGACACAAAGCAGAGTCTTAAATGTGAATCCTTATATTTAACTGAGTCCTTGAAAATAGAAAGCAAGAAGGATGATGGGGAAAATCAAAGAGTAAGAGACTAGGAAAGACATCCTAGTCTAGTAAAATAGTAGAGTTTGAGGGCATAGCTCAGTGGCAAACACATGGTTAGCAAGTATGATGGTCAATGTTCAATACCTTCCTAGCAGTGTAAACAAGTTCATGTCATCAGATGGAAAGAAAAGCAGCCCCAGAGGAAGTCTCTCATGATCATTGGCATGTCACTTACTTAGGCAATTGGAACTTTGTTGATTAACATTACTATATGCTTGGCACTGAACGCCACCCAGAGAATATGTAGGGATATAAAATCTATCTCTGTGAATGCTTTAAACATGAACTAGAGGCAGAGACAAAAAGATAGCTCTTTGTAAGTCATTGGAGTGAATGATAGTAAGTATATGCAGTGTGTTACAGAGACATAGGAGAATATTGTTGAATTTAGGTTAGGATGTGCAGGGAAGAGCATCAGAGAAAAGTAAGCTGCACTGAGTGGCAAGTAGGCAGGGCAATAAGAAAGGGCAATTTTGGCTGCATCCTGTTAGATGGTTGGTATAGAAGAGTGTGCACAGGTGCTTTCTCATAAGGATGTGAGTTTGATTTGTGCTTGTGTGGGTTTGGAGTTGAGTAATTCTCAAATTAACCATTATTTGATCCAACTTGTTTTTTTTTTTTTTTTTTTTTTTTTTTTTTTAATAAATTAGTGCTTATCAGCTTTGAGAATGCTGTGTGGTGTCCTTATGCTATGCATATCTCAAATATATATACCCATCAGTTTTTAAAGTTATTTCATGCTCATTTCTTTCTTAGACATACTGGAAGATACAGTTTTTTGCATGATAATCTAATGCCAGCTCTATATACAGTGATGTTGTAGTATGGGAACTAATTTCAGTTAGTTATGAACTAGTGGGCAGTAAAGCTTGAGTAGGTCAGCCTATGAAGAAGGTGAGAAACAAACAAATAAACAAGCAACCAATGAAAAATCTCCCTTTCAGGCTCAGGGATCTGTGCAGAGGAGGAGATAGAAAGATCGTAAAAGCAAGACTCCAAGGAAAGAGCATCTTCCTGACACAACAGGACTGGTGCACATAGGAACTCAAAGAGATTGTAATAGCACACACAAGGTCCAAAAAGGTTCAAAACCAAACAAAATCCCAGCACTGGAAAGGAAAAGCGGACACAAATGAGCTGAGCCAAGATGGTGTTTGAAGTTGATACCTGCTGGGGCAAAAAAATGAAACCAGCTTTCTCCAATGGAGTATCACTGGGTATATCACGCAAACTCTAGGGCAGGACCCAAGCTCATGAGTAGCTGGCCAGCACAATATGAATTCCATTACATGGTCTTCTTTGGTAGTTTTTGCATTACTGTTTTGTTTCTGTTTGGGGGGGGGGGAGAAGGAAGAGGGAAAATGTGAAGTTTGTGGGGGGTGGCAGATCTGGGAAAAGTTGGAGTGGGGGGAAACATGATCAAAATATAATATACAAAACTTTTCTAAAGAAAGAGATTAAAGAAGTTGAATACTGCAGTATTCTGGTAAGGAGTAACCAGATTATACATGTGAAAAGCAGACCTGAAGCCACTTTCTGATGCATTACATATGGATATAAGAATAATGCTTCAAGCATGGCATACTGCTGACCTAAATAAAGACAAAATTGGTCTTATTATTCACTGTTGTAAGATGGGGTGTTTATTTGCCCAGGAAAAGGAATCTAATATTGGCCTCTTTCTCTTAAATTATCTTTTGATTGTTTAGGTGTATTAAATATGCAAATAATGATACTGTATAGGAATATATTAGAAGAATCTGTTACTCTGTGTACATATGTTTTGCAGTATTTTTTTTTCCAAAATGAAAGATTTCCTCCAGGAAGGAATGGGAGGCTCATGAGACTTGGGGAGTGAACACATATCACACATCTGGGAAAGCTGAAACTTACAAGTCTGGTGAGGACCTCACCTCAAAGTTATTGAAGCAGTAAAAAGCAGTTGGGGGAGGAACTCTGACCATGCTGGTTTTCAAGAGGAAATTCTCAGACTTCCCAGCTGTGTACATGACTTGCAAAGAGCCTGAGGACTGTGGCTTTGATCAGTCATCACCTATGCCGAAGTGAGCATATACAGGTTGTACAACTGCATTTGAGTCACCCTTGATCTGAAAGTGAGCCCTCACTCATATTCTGATATGTCACTCCAGTTTGGTGTAATTGCTTTTTTGATGCCCTATCTGGGATGAGTAGATACTCTGTCTTGTGACACCCCAGGAAATATTTTATATACAAGAATGATCCTACAGATTCCTTGCATATATAAAATGGGATCATGAACATCTAATGGCAGTGTTTCATGATGATATTTATAAGACTGTTTAAGTAAGTACAAAGCCTACTTGAAATTTATTCTGGAATGCCTAGCTAGTGAAAAACAAACCTTATGGGTATTAATAGAAATTTTAGCAAACTTTTTTTTCTGACAAAGAATTAAGTCAGTACTTGAGGAAGAATGGAATAAGTTGAAGATATTTTAGTTTATGATTTTGTATGTCACGGTGATCCATTGGGAGTGGAGTGGGAAGCAGAGGTTGAAGGAAGGGGTAGTGAGATGGATAATGTCATGGAAGTGATGACATATAGAACTCAAGAATAGTTTATTGTCAAGTCTGAAAAGAAGGTAGAATTTGGGGGGCCAGTGAAGCCTGTGATTCCTTAAACTTAACAGGAAGTAAGAATGATGTGTGATAAAGTAAGAGTAATCTTAAGAATATTATTGCATTGTAATAATGGGAATTAAATGAAGAAGATGTACCATATTCACAGAGTGTAGAAGATAAGCAACATGATGGATATCTAACTCACTGAAATATAGATACCTATATAAGTGATCTTAACTAAAAATATGGGTTTTCAAGGAGTAGCTAAGTCAATGAATTCCTATTGTAATACAGTAACCTCTGTGATTTGTGTCCCTATAAAAGAAAATGTGAGGATACTAAGGTGTAGATGAGGCATACAGTGCAAAAGTCATCATATGGCTACAATGAAATTAGAGAAGTCTAGCTATATGCCACAGTGCCTGGGGATGCTGAGAGTTATCAGATGCTCAGAGGTCCACCCAGGAGCTTGTAGAGGGGATATGACTCTGCTGGCACTTTGATTTGAGGGTCTGGACTCTGAACCTGTTATAGAATAAATGTCTCATGTTTTAGGCCACCTTGTTTGTGTTTCTTTAGTGTGGCTCTCTGGGACACTAGTAAACATACACTAGAATATTATTTGACTACAAAAAGTAATGTCCACGAATGACTCTTCTAATTGTTGTGACAAAATACTTGAAGCGATATATGGAGGGAAGGTTTATTTTACTTCATATTTCAGGGAAATGCAAACAATAATAACAGAGAAATCATTGGGGCAGGAATGGGAGACATCTTGTTACCTTACACCTGAAATAAAAAACAAAAAGAAAACAGGACGTGGGATCAATCTATAAATCCCCAAGGCCTACCTGGCATTTACTATTTCATAAAACAAGGCTTTATCTTCTAAAAGTTTCATAAACACCACCAGCTATGGACCAAGTGTTTCATATGCATGGACTTTAGAGGACATTTCATATACAGACTAAAATATTCTACCTCCTACCCCCATAGATTGAGGTCACTTCATGATGCAAAATATATCAATTCCAATTTTCAAAGTCCCCATAATTTGACAAACCCCAATGCTTTTTTAAAACACCAAAGTCTCTACTGAAACTCAGGAGACTGTAACTATGAATTACTGTAAAATAATAATAATAATAATAATAATAATAATAATAATAACAGCAACAAAAGCTACAAACTTGCAACAGACAATGCCACAGAGAAAGCATTCCAATTACAAAGGTCTCTTTTTGTCACACTCCACTAAGGCATTCAGAATTCCTTGATATATTTTGTCTTAGTTTTTGCCTCATTGGCTCCCTATGGAATCCATTATCACTTAAGGTTTACTTTTAGAACTTTAGGCAGTGGCTTCTGGGTGCCTCCTTGCAGGGACTCCTTTTCTACCACACACTCCTTTGCCTCAGCAGCGTCAGTGGGGAAAGACTTCATGCCCACTCAGTGCTTCCTCTTTCCTGACTGCAAAGCCTGTACCACATGGATGATTATTCCAAGTACAGTTAGTGTGGCAAGCTCAGAGTTTGCTGACCCTTGGGAAACACTTATCTAGGCAGTTCCGGTTTCCAGGAGATGAGACGGTGTACCCTTCTCCTTGTCAGTTTAGTTTTCCTCCTTTAAAATTTAGCCATAAATTGGAGACCCTGATGGGTAGGATCTTGAACTCATGACACCTCTTCTGTTGTCAAGTGCAGAATAGATTCTTTTTAATAGCTATACCTGATTATCACATTGTCTTCAGAAAAACAAATACAAAGTAAAATCCATGCATTACTTTGGGATTGGAATTAATCAAACTATTAGCTCCACTTCCAATCCTGACAACTGTAAATGGGACTCAAAACTGTTAATCTCACCCCGGGGTCCTCCTCCAAGGAAGTGGTACCTGCTTAATGTCATCCAGATACCCCCTGAAGAGTTCCCTATGCAGACACCTATGCAGGTTAACTCTAGGAATGACAGCCAATTGTATTCCAGACCCTAGAGACTAGTTGGCTTGCTTGTAGTAGTAGTTTAACCATGTGTGCATATTTTGATTTTTTCACCCCACTCCTTTGTGTCCTCATGTATGTCATACCACATGTGTTTGTCTATAATGGAGAAGAGGGAAGGGAACACCTAAATCTAGATTCTGTGTAGTTAGAGTTTTCCTGCCTGACCCAGTCAGGACAAATCTCTCTTACCAGCCAGTCCCACAATCGCTCAGACCCAACCAAGAAAGCACACAGAAACTTACATTGTTTACAAACTGTATGGCTGTGGCAGGCTTCTTGTTATCTACTTTTTCTATCTTAAATTAACCCATTTTTGTTAGTCTATACTTTGCCACATGGCTTGTGGCTTTCCAGTGTCTTTACATGCTGCTTCTCATGGTGGCGGCTGGTGGGGTCTCTCTCCAGCCTTCTGCTTCCCAGAATTCTCTTCTCTCTTGTCCCGCCTATACTTCCTGCCTGGCCACTGGCCAATCAGAATTTTATTTACACAGAGCGATATCCACAGCACTTCTGGGCTTCCCATGCGGAGTGAGCTATCTCCATTCCCATTCTTATGTTGTGGGGTCAGGCATTGTCGGCTCCATGGCAGTTAGAACTCAGCCCTAACAGTAGGAGATAAAAATGTTAGGAAACTCAGTGCCAAATAGACACAGACCGAGGGAATCTAGAATATTCTATTTACCATCTGAAAGCTCAGGTAGACTCCTTAGTGGATGTTGTTCTTCAGAATTGCAGAAATTCAATTTCTTCTTCCTGAAACAACTGGTCTCTATATAGGAGAAACATGTGGCATCTATGCCAACAAATCAAGAGTAATTAGAAAATGTCTAACCATGGTCAGAAATAACCTTATGGAGAGAAAAATGAGTGTTCAAGAATGTGACAACTGCTTTCAGTCCTTCTTCTCTTTGTCCCTTGGTCAAATACTCTACTTATGACTACTGCTGAGCCATTAATCTTTTTGCTCCTAGATATCACTGTAAAACCCTGCTTGCTAAAACTGATTACCTTATTTGTAAATCAGAGAGTAGATTCTGTTAAATTGTTAGTGATCAGGAGACAACATAAGCCACTGCTTCAAGATGAGTCCACAATTTGATTCATACACATATAACAGTGGAGAATGTAATGCGTCTCCAGATCTTAGCACAACTGACACTTGTTAGAGGCACCATTCTGACCTTAACACCCATCACATAGGCCCCAGCACCTGTCAAAATGGGAAAAAAGACCAAATCCTTTAAAGACCTCGTCCATAGTTCCAGGAGAGTGCCTATATATACTAACCTTGCTTCTTGCCTTCCATAGTTCTGCTTCTTGCTAACTGAAGTATGACAACAAAGATGTGTTCTTTTGCATATAAAATAAAAAGGGTGGTAAGACTTAAGGCTCCTTGATATGGGCAAGTTTCTCAACTAACCATTTTTCACCAAAAAAAAAAAAAAAATTCCTTTCAGGTTTGAGAATGTTCATGTGTTGGTTCCTGGTGGGCTTACCATACAAAACAATATGACAAGAGAAAGAACCAAAAGGGATTAAAATGGGAAAGGAATAAATCAAATTATTTCTGCTTGCAGATGATATAAACATATAATCAAGAGACCATACAGAATCCAACAGAAAACAACTGATGAACTTGATCAGTGTAATAGATTTCAGATATACCAGTAACAAACATGCTGAGAAAGAAATCAGGAAAACATGCTGTTTACAATAGCTTCAAAAATACAAGGAACACATCAAGTTAAGTATATTAATAAAAATCCTTTCCAGTGAAAGATTTAAAACATCTAACAAAGAAATTAAAGAAGATACCAGAAGATGAACATACCCCCCAATGTCCATGGGTAAGTAGAATGGATATGTGAAAGTGACTATATTACAAAATGCAATCTATGGATTCATTCCATAAAATCCATATCAAAAGTACAATGACGTTCTGCACAGAAACAGAGAAAAATGTCTCAGTCCTATAATAAGTAAAATCATCAAGAAAGCAAATAACAATCGATTCTAACGTGGATAGCGGGGAAAAAAATGGAAAGTAGTTTATTACTATGGAAATAGAGGACTATATGATCCAACTCTACCACTTCTGAGGATATACTCCAAAGAATCTCAGCATGCTGCAGCACTATCAGAGAAACACCATATGTTTACAGCAACACTATTCATAATATCTGCATATGGAATCAGGATAGGTATCTACAAGCAGATGGATAGATAAAGTAGCTATGATATCTCTATGTAATAGAGATTAATTCATCCACAAAGAATAATGAAGTCTAGAGGGATGCTTCAGTAGTTACCAGCACTTACAGCTCTTTCAGAGAACTAGAATTTGAGTTTCATCACTCAGGACAGGTAGTTCACAACAGAAATTTCTGGGTGTGTGTCTTAGTTAGGGTTTCTAACTAAACTGTTAAGTCTTGTGGCTTGCTGTGGTTGAAATATGGCTCCCTTGTTCAATTACATCTTCACCAACTTTCTGTTTTCAGTAGTTTCCTTCACTGCCTAAGTGTGGCTGTCCTGAAACTGGATCAGTAGACCAGGCTGGCCTCAAATTCAGTGAGTTTGCCTCTGGAGTGCTAGGATTAAAAATGTGTACCACCACACCACCAGGATCTAAGCTTTTTTGTAATTTCTTTTCACAAGTAGGAAATGTAGGGTGAGATCTTGCTCTGAGGTCACAATGGCCTTTATTCTGTTACCTAATCTGTTTTTTCATCTTGAACAAAGGACCTAGTTTCACTCTACTTTTTCTTACTCTATGGATGCACTTTTTCACCCCAATTATATATTTTTCCTTTTCCCTTGCCCCTTTTCATTATAAATCTTTATAAGCATGAACACTAGTAACCACAGGACAGAGTCTATACCAGGCTGTGTTGAGATTTCTTCTGCCAATAGGATTAATCCAAATCTCTTCATCTTAGCCTCAGGCAGATTTTTCAGGCAAGTGGAGAAGTCAGCCACATTCTTCACCAAATTATCACACTAACAATCTGTAGGCAATATACTAAAATTCTCCTCTGAAACCACTTGAGCCAGGTCCACACAATTCAGATCTCCCTCTGTATCACTGTCCTCCATGTTTCTACTAGGATGGCCCATTAACCACCACTTAAAGCATCCAATTGCTTCTCTAATACCTAATCCCAAAGTCCATATTTCTCCAAACAAAATCATGTTCCAGCTTATCATAGCAATTCCCTAGTCCCTGGTATCAGCTGTTGTCATAGTTAGGGTTTTATTACTGTGAAAAGATACCATGATCATGACAACTCTTATAATGGGAAACATTTAATTGAGTGGCTTACAATTCCAGAGTTTTAGTCCATTATAATCATGGCAGGAAGCATTGAGATGTGCAGGCCGACATGGTGTTATAGAAGGAGCTGAGAAAGTTATATCTTGGTCTAAAGGCAACAGGAAGTGGACTGAAGCAATGAACATGGCTTAAGCATATATAAGATCCCAAAGCCTGCCTCCAGAGTGACACACTTACAATACAGCCAGACCTACTCCAACCTGGGCACACCTCCTAATAGTGCCAATTCTTATGGGGCCATTTTCTTTCCAGCCACCACAGTGTGTATGAAAATAATTCTGAGTTTATAACATCAAATATTTCTTATTTTCTTAAATCAAAATAAATTTTCAATTTACTAATGATGCTATTGAGGTGAATAGTCAGAAGAATTGCTATAACAATGTCTTTTAGTTATTTTTCCCATTGCAGTAATAAAATACCATGGAAAACATAATTTTAAAGAGCCACTCAGTTTGTTTCCCAGTTTAAGGGCATCACCCTTAAGAGAAAAGTTGTCCAGGTATCAGGAGCTTAAATTAGCTGGTGATATTGAATCCATAGTCTGGAGTTATAAATGTTTATGAGCCAACATGTAAGTTCTGGGAACCAAATATGGGTCTTATGCATGAGTAGCAATTTCTCTTAACTATCATCCCTCCAGGTCAGGTTTGTATGGTAATATCTACCCAAGTAGATACTTCTCTTTTATACTTTTTCTGTATTGTTGACACCCCGAAGAAAGGTACACACCACTTATTAACACTCACCATTTGCCTTGGGGCACTTATACATAGCCTTGGAAACAGAGGAGCATGATGAGAACAATTTGCACAGGGATCTACTTAGTGTAGTTTCCCAGATTTTATTAGTACCCTCATATCATAGGCACTGGAGTACTTGACCACTGTTAAAGCCCTTATACTTTTAGTCACATTTCTTCCAGACATATATAACTATTGTCCTGTAGTCTTTGTGCAACGATGAAACTCTAGAAATATGTCCTACAGAAAAAAAAATCATAAACTCAGTTTCAAAACTATGATATTTTTGCATTGTTGTAAGTAAGTAGTTCAGTATGTTTCTATGAATTTAGTAGATTACAGCATCAGAATCCCTACAACATAGTTCTGCATTAGTAGTGGTTTTAACCCTTCTTCCTTAGACATTAAGCATGATGTCCATAATTGTCATGCCCAGCTTATGACCTTGCTCCTATTTTCAAACAGAATCCATGGAAGATATTTCATGAGCTCTTCTGAGCATACCCCATAGCTATCATATGGTAATGGTTCCATCATGAGACCAGAGGCTCCATGACTATAGAACTAGGAAGCTTCTGGATTTTCTTCATTTGCACATCAGATATAACATGGCCTTTTTAATGCTCTGGGTTTAGTTCCTAACTGTCTAGAAACAACCTAAAACTGAAAAGGATCCATTTGAGCATGGTGACTGAAAGAAGAAATAAGAATAATTCATAGTCGCTAGATTTCTCCCCATCCCTTCTGATTTCAGTGGACTATTTTCTGTAACAGTGGTTTCTCAGAGCCTGTGTAGGAAAAGTGCAATGGAACCAAGTAACTGGCATGTTTGCTATTAAAGCAAAGTAACCAAGTGGCTTGTGAGCTTTTAAAATAGTTATATATATATATATATATATATATATATGTATATATATATATATATATATATATATATATATATATATATATATATATATATATTATAGTGGTACTGTTCCCCAAAATATTGTGTACCCTAATAAACTTATCCGGGGTCAGCGAACAGAACAGCCACTAGATACAGAGGCTAGAGGCTAGAAAATGGTGGCACTTACACCTTTAATCCTAGCCTTCTGGAGGCATAGATCTCTGTGAGTTCAAGGCCACTCTGGAAATAGTCAGACATGGTGACTCACACCTTTAATCCCAGGAAGTGATGGCAGAAAGTAGAAAGGTATATAAGGCGTGAGGACCAGGAACTAGAGCTGGTTAAACTTTTAGGCTTTTGAGCAGCAGTTCAGCTGAGATCCATTTGGATGAGGACTCAGAGGCTTCCAGTCTGAGGAAACAGGATTAGCTGAGGTATTGGCAAGGTAAGGTAGCTGTGGCTTGTTCTGCTCCTATGAGCTTCCAGCAGTCACTCCAATAATTGGCTTCAGGTTTGATTTTATTAATAAGAACTTAAGATTCATGCTACATATATATTTATATGTATGTGTATGTGTATAGGTATGTATTTGAGTGAATGCTACATGTGTGCAGATACTTCAGAGCCCAGAAGAGGATGTCAGATCCCTGGAAGCTGGAAACATAGGTTGTTGTAAGCCACCCAACATTGGTCCTAGGAAATCAACATGAGCCCTCTGGAAGAGCAGCAGTCTATCTTAACCACTGAGCCATCTTTGTGCAGACCCACTGTGAGCCATTTGTGATCTTTCATCCTTCCTTTTATTCTCCTGTGATTACAGACTCATGAAGCCTCAGCATCAAGAGCCACCTCAAGTAGTGTCCCACAGGTATTGCTCCATGCCTTTCTAGCTTATTACTCAGCCCAGGAGAATGAGAAATGGAAAGACAGAACTAACTTTAATAGAGGAACAACAACGTAATTCACATCATATATTTATAGAATGTGGTGATTTCATTATTCTCTAAAAGGGATTGCTCCGTAGAGATAAGAAACACAAATATTGTAGGATTAAAGCCATGTCTTCAGAGTATCGTGATTTGAATCTGAGTCTTACTAACTCTTGACATACTGCATTGGAAACATTATGTACATCATATGGAGTCAAATCATCCTAACGGTACTCACAGTTGATCAAAGTGCAGAAAATAAGTGACAATACAGTATTCAGTCCTAAATGAGACATTTATACCACAATCCCTTCCATATAGGAATAGGGAACATTGGGAAGAGGAGACAGAAGTTAGGAGAAATGCTTTTGGCTATGACAGGACCATTGTACTCATCAATTCACAGAGGTTGTGGTTGTCTGAGTGGGTGCTATACAGAGCAAGTGGTCAGGATTCAGCATAGATGGGAAGTTGTTCATGAAAGCCCCACCTCTTGCTGAGGAGATTTATCAGCTGAAGTCTTCTTTGGCAGGGAGAGTCAGTTTTCTTTAGAGAAATGACCCCTGGTAGATTATTCATGCTTCAATGGATGGATCTATACTAATGCAAATATGAACAGTATTGAATAGATTTAACAGACTGTGAATAGAAGACATGAAGTTGGGAAATGAGACATGGTGAAAAGGGTCTAGGAGAAGTTGGGGGTCACTATGATCACAGTACGTTATACACATATATGAAATTCTGGGATAGTGAAACAGTCACATTTCTGAAAAAAATAAAAATCTATAAAAATATTTCTTTTAATAAATGAGAAACCTATAGTTAACTTAGGGGTATCATGAATTAAATACAAGTCTCACTAACTCTTCAAACAAAGTTTTGAAAGCAGGGTATACATCATTATAAAGTCTAAGCTTCCTCATGTTTGTTTGATCATTGCTGGTGCTCATTCTTGGGCACAGTGCTCTCAGCAGCCAGTGAGGCAAACTTCCCGAAATAGTTTCACCTCCAAAGGCCTGGGAAGCATCATAGTTCATACATGACCATCTGAACATCTTCAATGGCCCTTAGAATATTTGCTAAGATAAATGTTCATATTTTACCCTTCACAGTACCAGGAGCCCAGGGTTTCATCTACCCTCTGTTAGGGGAGTTCCTGAAGATTATTGCAGATGGTTTGATTCCAGAGTGTTAGCACCCACTCTAATCTGCCTTTTGTAACTGCTACCTTTTGTTCTAGTACCTTCCTTTAGGAATATGTAAATCGTATCTGAGAGTTTCCTAAAGGTTCAATTTCTGTGAAAAACTTAGTTGAGGGAGGACTAGGCAAATCAGGATGCCTCTTAACTGAAAATTTGCATTTGGCATGGTCTCTTTGGGGACCATGCCAAATGTTTTGGTATATGGAAATGGATATACTAAAAGTGTGAATTGAATAACAATAAAAATGCCCTTTGCAAGTGGCAGTGAATCAGTCCACCAAAGGCTTATACCCCTATAGCTGGAAAAGATAAAATAAAATCTTTTTTTGTGGTTTTGTTTGGGCATTTATTATCATTATTTTTATTATTTTTATTTTTATTATTATTATTATTATTATTATTACTATTATTATTATTATATTTGTGCTTTATTTTTACACATCAGCCATGGGTCCCCCTGACCTACCCCCTCCCACGCCCACCCACACCTTCCTCCCATCCTCTCCCCTCTATTCCCATCTCCTACAGGGCAAAGACTCCCATGGGGATTCATTTAAACCTGGTGGATTCAGTACAGGCAGGTCCAGTCCCCTCTTTCCAGGCTGAGCATGTGTCCCTGTGTAAGCCCAAGGTTCCCAAACAGCCAGCTCATGCACTAAGGACAGGTCTGGGTCCCACAGCCTGGATGCTTCCCAAACAGTTCAAGCTATTCAGTTGTCTCACTTATCCAGAGGGCCTGATCCAGCTGCGGGCTCCACAGCCTTTGGTTCATATTTCATGTGCTTCTATTCATTTTGGCTATTTGTCCCTGTGCTTTTTGCAATCTTGGGCTCAACAATTCATGCCCATACAGTCCCTCCTCTTTCTTGACAATTGGACACCTGGAGCTCCACATGGGGCCTGGATGAGGATCTCTGCATCCACTTCCACCAGTTATTGGATGAGAGTTCCAGCTTGACTGGTAGGGTGTTTGGCCATCTGATTACCAGACTAGGTCAGATCAGGCTTTTTCTTGACCATTGCCAGCAGTCTATAGAGGAAGTATCATTGTGGATTTAAGGGGACCTCTCCAGCACTTTGCCTATTCCTGTTCTCATATGGTCTTCATTTACCATGATCTGTTATTCGTTGTTCTCCCTTTCTGTTCTCATTTGCTCAGCTATGTTCATATCAGCATTGTTTGTAATAGCCAGAACCTGGAAACAACCTAGATGCCCTTCAACTGAAGAATGGATAAAGAAAATATGGTACATATACACAATGGAGTACTACTCAGCAGAGAAAAACAATGACATTGTGAGGTTTGCAGGCAAATGGATGGATCTAGAAAAAAAAATCATGCTGAGTGAGGTAACCCAGACTCAGAAGGACAAACATGGTATGTATGTACTCACTCATAGGAGGATACTAGATGTAAAACAAAGATGACTAGACTGCTACACAACTCCAGGGAGGCTACTTAGAAAACGGGACCCTAGGAAAGACACAGAGATCACCCAATGACAGAGAAATGGATGAGATCTACATGAACAATCTGGACGACAGTGGGTGTAATGAAGGGCAAGGTTTGTGGGAAAGAAAGCTTAGGAGAGCAGGAGATCCCAGCTGGATCAAGGGAAAAAAAAAACACCTTTAGAATGCCTCTGTGTCTTCATTCCATGGATCCATGTGAACTCACATCCCACATACAACTCTCTAAGGCTGGCTGGTTCCTTGGAAAAAGTACTTGAATATAATCTGGTGCAAATGTTGAGTTCTCTTCTCTCTTTCTTCTAGTTAGATTTATCAAGATTTTTCTAGGCATACTTGGCCCACTTATGATGGGACTCTAGGGAAGGTGGGTTCATAGACTTTTAAGGAGCTAATTCACAGATAGAGGACTTTTCCAGGGTACAATTCTTCAAGTTGAAAGTCAATTGCTATGACAATCAAAACCAATTTCTTTATAGCATCTCTCTGGGACACATCATAAACTTGTAAAGTACTGTAATAGGTTATCAGGCAGATGAATTTCAAAACATTAATGGTAATAAACTTATAATTTAATAGTTAGAACAAGAAAAAATTGTTCCTTGAAGCAATCATTGAGAAAAAACTTCAGATTAGAGTCTGTATCCCAGAAAGCACTCTCCAAAACATAAATGTGCAGTATTAAGAAATGAGGCTGGACTTGGGAGAATTAATATCTGAAATACATGTGGTGCTTATTTTGAGATGAAGAGGGGATAACAGGGAGTTTGTGCACTACTCAAGATTCCTCTGCTGCTTGGGCAGCAACACTATATAAAACTTTCAGCCTAATATGTTCTAGGTCAGATATTCTGTAATCATGATTTGCAACACATAAAGAGAACTGTACTTTTTTTATTTAGGGTTTCTATTACTATGAAAAGACACCATGACCAAGGCAATTCTTATAAAGGAAAACATTTGATTGACTGATAGCTTACAGTTTCTGAGGTTTAGTTGACTATCATCATGGTGAAGAGCATGGCTGCATACAGGAAGACATGGTGCTAGTCAAGGAGCTGCTACATGTTGGTATTCAGGAAATAAATAGACTCTGTCACACTGAGTGAAGCTTGAGCAAAATATACCTCAAAGCCCTCCCCATGATAACACAATTCCTCCAACAAAACCTCATCTACTCCAATAAAGCCTCAGATCCTAATAGTGTCATTACCTTTGGTGATCATTTCCTTCAAACCACCACAGTACTAGAACAAGAAAAGAAATGATATCATCAATACCAGAAGTCGTTATGAAGGATGCTGGAGGAGAAAACTCATCAACAGCCTTATTCTGGTGTGAACCACACTAGTATCAATAAAAATCAGCTTTGTGAGACATGCCCATGGATACACTGTTGGCTTGAATGTTATGGGGAAACCCAGCACTTTGTGATTGGATTTCAAGTCTACCACCATTTTCTGTGCAGCTGCTGCAATCCACTGTGACCCACTGTGACTCGAGTGCTGCCAGTCTGCAGATGGTCTCTTGGTCAAGTCTAAAAGCCCTGCGCCTCCAGCATAGGAGCTGTCTGCAGGTGTGATTTCAGGCACATAATTGCACCTGAGCACTACCAGCTGCTTCGGTGTATTGCCTCATTGGTATATATAATCTGTGGTTATCCCATGCTGTACTCTGCCTGGTACTCACAGCCACCAGGTGGGTGTCTGAGTGAGTCTTTAATTCATCTCAGCCCACTCTGACAACCTGAGTCAGCCTGAACTAAATGACCTGCTTTGGTATACACTTGTGACATCTGCTGATCAGATATCGTTACATCTGAAAATCATCACAAGAACCAGCCCACAAGAACCAGCCATCCACATCTGCCTAGGACAAGCAACTGAGGATCTTATCTGAGGTAAATTACTTGATAACTTTTCACCTTAAATTGAAAAATTAATTAATTAATACATAAAACATTTTCTATACAAATTTTTAAGTCTTACTCACAGTATGACAGATAACATAGCAGGAATTTAAAAACTTCTTTGTTTATACTATAGATGAAATTTTGTTTGTTTGTTTGTTTTTCAAGACAGGGTTTCTCCATGTAGTTTTGGTGCCTGTCCTGGGTTCCACTCTGTAGACCAGGCTGGCCTCAAACTCACAGAGATCAGCCTGACTCTGCCTTCTGAGTGCTGGGATTAAAGGTATGTGCCACTGCTGCCTGGCTCTATGGATGAAATTTTACAAGACAGATATGACCTTCCAAGGACATTTATAATTTTTGTCATAATGTTGATTAGTATAGTAATTCAAAAGTATTATCGAAAAACTGGTTTAACAACACCACCAAAAATGAAACATTAGTGGGACTGATACAGACTTTGCAATGCGGTAATGAGAACTTAAACATAAGGATTCTTTCTTTGGAATCTGCTAATTTACCACAAGAACTTCAGTCTGCTAGTAATAACTGGACAGCCAGATTTAATTTCATAATTAAATTAATTTACATTGACAATAAATGTGAATACCTAATGGATAAAATTCAGAGCAATCTTAATATCATACAGATAATTTCTAAGAAGGAACAATCATCATTGATTGATCAAATACATTCTTTGTAATCATTTCCTAATGAACATAAAAAATTGTTTGATTTCATGAAGTCACTGGAATCATTTACAGTATAGGAGGTACAGACTCTATAAAAAAAAAAAAACTGTGATTACTCAAATTCAGGCTTTGGAGGAGTCTGCAGAACTAAGGATAAGGGTGCCAATAAGCAGAAAGTCAAGGGTAAAGAGATCATAATATCACCAGTGCCTTACAGAGTTAGAGATGACTTACCAAAAGTAACAGGTGGTTTAAAGAATGGCATATCCTGTCACCATTTGTGAAAAGGCAGCAAACAATAAACATCCAAAAAATATGTGGAATATATATGGCAACTTATACATATGAGATTAAAAGAACATCAAGAATGTTGTTATTACAAATGGTATACATTCAACATATGTGAAACAGATGTTAAATACATGGTCTTCTAGAAATAGGATCACAACCAATGATTAGAATCAGATAATATCAGCTGTGTTAAAATGTAACCAGCAGTTACAACAGGAAAGCTGGTTGAGAGAAGCTAAGGCCCTTGAACAGCAAAGGTAAGATTAGAGGTTTTGAGATCTTCCAAGATCAAATTCTTGGTGAGGGCTGCTTTGCTGATATTGATGCACAATCTACCTTTGATGAGCATACATTATGCATATGCCATATACCAGCCTTAAATGGTTGAGAAAAGATTTCAGAGTGAGGGAAACCAACTGAGTTATATATGAAGGTCTCCCAGGGGACAAAAGAACCATATAGTGATTTTTTTATGAAGACCGACCAAGACTATAAATAATACAATCTAATACCAAAAATTAAGACAAATATTAATTCAATCTTTAGCTTTTGAAAATGCTAATATAGAATGCAAATGGATACTTGCACCTTTAAAGATCAGATCAGCATCCATAAAAGAATGGATCCAACACATAAATAATATTGAATCTCTTAACTATTGTAATGAGGCTAAGATAGGAGAGGTAATTTCCAAAGGTGGAAGGAGGCATCAAAGTACTGTGGTACACCAGGACATATAAGAAGAAATTTAATACAGGGTGATCCTAGAATCAATGCTTCTTATAAAGATAACCCAGACAGGAGACTCCAACATTCTCGATTTTGCAGAAGATGCAGCAAAGGCCAACATTGGACTAATGAATGCAGATCAACAAGGGACATATGAGGCAACCCTTTACCATTGAGAAACACCTCAGAGGGCCTCTTTCAGTCCCCCAAATTGAATGTGGTACACTCATTTCCAGTCACTGTGGAGGAATTTACTTCCCAGGACAATTAAATAATCCAGTGCCTACTGTAAAGAACAATACTGCACTGGATGATAGAACATCTTTGATAGATGGATCAAAAACTCCATAAAACAAATATTTTGGCAGACCTTCATAAATGAATGAAGACCAAAGCTTAGAGTACAAATTAATAACATTATTCTAAAAGGCTTAGTGGACACAGGTTTGGATGTGGTTATAATTACACCAAAATCATGGCATCAGAATTGGTCTCTTCAAGAGGTAAATATCCACTTTTTACAGTTGGAACCCTATTGCTGGTAAAACAATGTACAAGATGATTTGAATGCATAGGGACAGAAGGACAGAAAGGAAGGCAGAAGCCATATGTGGCTAATGTAGCAGTGAGTGTTTTGGGCCTGAGATCTGTTACAGCAATGGAATACCCAGATTAAAATTCCTCCAATCTCAGAAGCAGAATATAGACCAATTTATTTATCTAGGAATATTATAAGACATTACAAAAAATAACCATCAACCTTTCAGGTTGTACCTAAACAGAGCACTACCATTGTTGAACTCTCATGGGGACCAATTGCCCTATCTTTTATTATTATTATTATTATTATTATTATTATTATTATTATTATTATATTTGTGTTTTAATTTTACACATCAGCCATGGGTTCCCCTGTCCTCCCACCCACCTTCCCCCCATCCCCTCCCCTCTATTCCCATATCTTTAAAATGGTTAACTGATAAACCTGTCTAGGTTGGACAATGACCTATGACACAAAAGAAACTATAAGCCTTAGAACAGCTGGATCAAGAGCAGTAAAATGTTTAACATATTGAAGAATCTACCAGCCCTTGGAATTCTCCTATATTTATTATTCAAAAGAAACCTGGTAAATGGAGAATGATGACAGATCTGAGAGCCATTGATAAAATAATTCAGCCTATGTGCTCCCTGCAGAATGGAATGACCTTGCCCTGTCTGTTGCCTAAAGAATGGCCTATTATAATTATTGACTTAAAAGACTGTTTTTTAATGAGACCTTTACAAGAGGAGTTCATAGAAAATTTTGCCTTCACATTGCATACTTATCATAATTCCCAGCCAGGCAAGAGATCAATGGCCCTCCCACAGGAAATGTTAAATAACCCCACCCTATGCCAATATTTTCTGCAGAAACCATTGGAAATAATTTGTGCACAATCTCCACAATCTAAAATTTACCATTATATGGATGATATTTTATCAGGTGATCTGAAGTCAGATACTTTAGAAAGCATGTTTGAAGAAGTAAAGAAAGTTTTGTGTCTCTGGGGATTACAAGTTGTTCCCCAAAGAATACAAAGAAGAGATTCTATTAATTATGTAGGATATAAGATAAATCTACAAAATTTAGAGACTAAAGGTATAACTCATGAGAGATCAATTGTGGACTCTTAATGATTTTCAGAAATTGTTAGAAAGCATTTCCAACTTACAGACTATCTGTCATTGGGATACCTAAAGATGGACTAGTAAATTTAGCCAGTATCCTAAAAGTGAACCAGGACTTAAATAGTGCAAAAGAATTATCAGCTGAAGCTAAGAAGGAATTAGCTCTAGTAGTAAAGAGAATATGAAAGGCACATGTAGATCATCTAAATTCAGAACTTAACTCTGTTCTGGTCATATTACCCCCAAAACACTCCCCCACTGTGATTTTGATGCAGAGGGAAGATATTATATTGAAATGGATGTTTCTACCATGTCAACTGAGTAAGAAATTAAAGACCTATGTGGAAACTATCTCTTCATTGATTCTAAAAGGAAAATTAAGACTTCATCAATTGTCAGGAATGGACCCAGCAGAAATTGTAGTATGTTTAACTAATGAGGAAGTTTCCTCTTTATGGAAAGATAATGGATACTAGTAAAGAGGCTGCAGTAATTTTTTTTGGAGGGGGGTGAGAGATTAACAACTATTATCCCCAAAACAAGAGAATATAATTCATAAAAAGAACTGAATGGGTCCTTCTTCACTTTGTAAGGCCAAAAACAACCTCTGGAGCCTCCACATTCTAAACTAATGCAAACAAAACAGGAAAAATAGAATATAAATCAGGAGTTCAAAGCCCTTACAATCCTGTACAAAATTCAGAACTGTATGTCATTCTTATGGTACTTATGTATGGCATGGTATCTCTCAATATAGTTAGTTACTCTGAATATGCAGAAAGAGAGTTGTTTTACACATGGAAACTGCTTCATTTATTTATGATAATACAAAATTAACTTTGCTATTTATACAATTATAGGAAATTATCAGAAATAGGATATATATACATATGCTGGAAGATCAGAGAAGCAGAACAAGTCACAGTTTCCTCACCTCGCCAGTTCCTCAGCTGGTCTTGTTCCCTCAGAGTGCAAGCTTCTGTGTCCTCATCCCAATGGCTCTCAGCTGAACTGTGCTGCTCCAAAGCCTTAAAGCTTAACCAGCCAAATGCTGCTATTTTCTGGTTTTCACTCCTTATATATCTTTCTACTTCTGCCATCACTCCCTGGGATTAAAGGCATGTGTCTCCATGCTGGCTGTATCCTTGAAACACACAGAGATCCACCTAGCTTGCCTCCCAAGTGCTGGGATAAAGGCTTGCACCAACACTGCCCAACTTCTGCTATGCTTGCTCTGATCCATTTTCTAGCCCCCATTTTTGGCTCTGTTCTAGTGGCTGTCTGTTATCTGACCCCAGATAAATGCATTAGGGTGCACAATATTGTGGGGAACACAATACCACCACAGAGACAGGCACACAGACACACACACACACACAGACACACACACACACACACACACACACACACACACACACACACATAGTACCTGCAGAAAATAATCCTAAAGGTTTACAAATAAATGAAATTTGGTTGATGGATGTGATTCATTTTGAACAATTTAGAAGATTAAAATATGTACACCATACCATTGACACATATTCAGGATTTCAATGGATGACTCCTAAGAGTTCTGAATAGGCTGATTCTATGATTACACATCTTTTAGAAGTTTATGACCATTATTGTAATACTTGTATAAATTAAGACTGACAATGTTCCAGCATATGTCTAAAGTAAAATGAAATGTATTTTTTTCCTTGCTTATTATAATATAAAGCATATAACAGGTATACCACACAATCTTATAGGCCTAGCAGTCATAGAAAGGGCTAATCAAACTTTAAAGGATATGCTAAGCAAACATAAAGAGGTAACAATGACCCATAGAAACAGATTACATAGTATTTTATTAAGCTTTAATTTTCTCAAACCTGATGAGAAAGGGAAAAATCTGTGGAGAGACATTGTTCAATAGAAAATATTCCTGAGCTAAACCAACCTGTTTACATTTCAAATATGTGTTGACTCTGGAATTGAAACCAGGATACATCCTACATTGAGGAATGTTTTCACTTTTGTTTCTGTAGGAGAAGAAAAGCTCTGAATACCAACAAAATTAATAAAAATTCAATTAGAAGAAGAGAAACTCCTTGATGAGAAGTGATAGCTCATCCATGGATATGACAATCCTACAAGTTATAAGGAAAACTCAACAAACAAGAATTGTGGCACGGTTCTATTTTTGTCCTTAAAGTATAATAGAAATATCCATCTTCAAGAAATCATAAGGCCTTGGACACCTAGACATCTACAGTAGAAAGGAAGGACCTATTGGTACTAATATATTCTACAGGGTAATACCTCACTACCTAACATCAATATCTCTTTAACTATAGAATAGTTGTGGTCCTGATTCAATTATAAATCAAGCTGGTTTTGGAATTGGAATGTGGTTCTCTCCTTCTCTAACCCCAAGACTATTGCTAAAGAAAAAAAAAAAAACTAGGAAAATCTGTCTCCTAATATATCAGAAGAGCTGACTGGTGTGGCGCAATCAATAATCTTAGGTCCATTTTTGTCAAAATTCTATTTCTTTCCATGTTTATCCTTGATTTCTGCTAATCCTTCCTCGCCTGTCACATTATCCTAAAATCCAAACTTTCCATTTTGATATTAATAATGTTCATGTTTTCCACAGTGAAAAATAAGTCTTTTTAATATCAATCTTTGAAGTCTCCAGAAGGAAAATGGGACCCTACAATGACTCTACCCAGTCCATAATGATGCCATTGAAACAAAAACCACCACTCAATGATCATCTTTGGACTACAAACTTTTCAGGACAGTTCCAAGATGAGATGGTCCATCATATTACACTTCTAGCGAGAATCTCAGATAACTTTACCAATTACTCTCAGACTGGCTGCAGAATCTTACTGCTAGTCCTATTGAGACATAAGCATATAGCTTTCTTATAGAATCCCACAAAGATACTGTTGTCCCTAAACAGATGGAAGCCTTTTTAAGAAAATGACACCCCATCTCCCAAAGGTGTAGTTAGAGTTTTCCTGCCTGGCTCACAGTCAGGACAAATCTCTCTCACCTGCCGGGACCATAAACGCTCAGACCCAACCAAGTAAACACACAGAAACTTATAGTGCTTACAAACTGTATGGCCATGGCAGGCTTCTTGTTATCTACTTCTTCTATCTTAAATTAACACATTTCTATGAATCTACAAGTTGCCATGTAGCACATGGCTTACCGGTACCTTACATCTAGCTTGTTATGGTGGCAGCTGGCAGCTCTCTCTGACCCAGCCTTTCACCTCCCAGAATTATCTTCCCTCTTCTCCTGCCTATACTTCATGCCTGGCTACTGGCCAATCAGCATTTTATTTATATAGAGTGATATCCATAGTACAAAGGTTTCATTATTCTCAGGATTATGGAGAGATTGTTATAGGATTGGGGGTGGAACAATAAAATGTAGACTAAGGATTCTCTTTTAGAAAAGAAAAAAGGGGGGATAGATAAACATAGGCTAATAAGGTAGATTATTGTATCTACTAGTAAACTACTTTAGCAAACTATTGGCCTTAGATAAATTGTACTGATATGAATTCTTGTATATTGATACACATTTAAACTATTTTTATATACATATTTAAGATAATTTGTATACTGATACAAATTCAAAACTATAATGGTCATATTGTACACATGTTCCTACTCCTATTTGAAATATTTTGTATATTGATACAAATTTAAAATTATATCCACCATACTATATATATATATATATATTGTACCTCTGTTTAGGATATTTTGTATATTGATACATATTAAGGATATTGTTATCATATTGCACTATACATTTCTATCTCTGGTTAAGATACTTTGTGTATTGTCACAATTTTGAGGTCCTTGGCCTTATATTGTACATCTGTTTACAAATCGCTTACCCTGTTAATATAAATCCTTAGTCCTTAGGTTATTAGTTAGATAAGACTTACAGATTAATAGTCACCCATGAGTGTCAAATCTATACTTACATTAGTTAGGTTTTCCAGACTTAAAGAAACTATGTCAGATGGATAGGTAATTTTCAAAAACTTCATAGACTTAGGTAGTATGCCATTTACATGTTTTGATAATTTAGAATTCTGTTGATGTGAGACACAATTATTCCTGGCAGCACCTGTCTATTCCTAAGAGAATGTTGGGCTTCTAAGTCTTCTTCTTGGTACAAAATGGCCTGGAGTGCTCTTTCTTCAACTGCTGACGGTATAAATGCTCTTTCAAAATTCCTGCTTCTTAAAATGGTCTGTCAGATATTATAGACCTGTAGCCAAAATGGATGCCCCAATGATGCTGCAAATCTTTAGGTGACTGTCTAGGCTGCCAACAGTATCTATCTATTCTTGATTTTTTATTTTTTTTTTTTAGAAATTGCTTTTTTGCCCATCCTGTTTTCTCAGGTAATATTATCTTCCTTCTCGGGTCTTTGGTGGGGTTGAAGATTAGATAGTTACAGTTGTAATCCTGTCATATATCTTAGCTAAGAACATTTCAGATAATAAAATTAGATTCTTTTTGTTGTTGTATTGAGACAGGGTTTCTCTGTGTAGCACTGTGCCTATTCTGGATCTCAATCTGTAGACCAGGCTGACCTCAAACTCATAGAGATCCACCTGCTTCTGCCTCCTGAGTGCTGGGATAAAATTAGATTCTTCTGGATAGAACAGCTATTGGAGCAATCTCTATGACATGCCATTTACCTATGTTCTGGACATTTCTGGATTTTAGTATGTGTCTCTTGTTTGATGTTGTTCTTGCTAGTTGTATTTCTGTTTTTTGTTTATGTTATTACGTTTCCCCTTTCCTTGACAATACTTGATAATTTTTCCTCCTGTATATAGTTTTGTACTAGGTTGGAACATTCTTATTTATACAAAGCGGGAGATGTAGTGGATAATAATTCTGTCTATGACATTGAAGCTTCACCCCTAGAAATGTAGCAGGTAACTGTCCTACCTACCTATGACCTTGAAGTACCTGCCTGTGAGGCATGGCTCAGGTTAAGTCCTGAGATTCACATAAGCCACTCTCTTCTGTCACTTGTGGGCTGGAGGACTGTCTCAGTGGCAGAACAGTATTGAACCGTACCTCAGCTTTCCAGGACCCTACGATAAATCTGTGCCATAGTGAGTTTTCATCCTTAATAATTTCCTTCACCCTTTAAACAGATTCCATGGATCTCTCACATTAGAAAAGTAGAAAGAATGAGCTCAATAGAACTTTTGTATGGGGCTCATGTCTACTGATAGAAGAGATATGATTAGTAAGATATAAACACATGACAAAAACAAAACAAAACAAAAAACACATGACAAAGCATGAAAATATGACTTTACAGAAAGAAGGCCCAGGAAACAAAGTGACAAATTATAAGGAAGGAGAAGCTTACTTACCCTGCTTGTTGCCCTCATTCAGTTATGACAAAGTTAGAAGCAGGGATCGTCTGCACATAGTGATAGCTGACACACCATGTTCCTCACACAGTCTTGTTGATGCTCAAACAAAACGTTGAAGAAAAATGCTTTAAAAAACAAAAATCAGCCGGGCGGTGGTGGCACATGCCTTTAATCCCAGCACTTGGGAGGAAGAGCCAGGCTGATCTCTGTGAGTTCGAGGCCAGCTTGGGCTACCAAATGAGTTCCAGGAAAGGCGCAAAACTACACAGAGAAAACCTGTCTCAAAACAAAAACAAAAACAAAAACAAAAAACCACAAAAATCATCATCATTAGGAAAATGGGAGAATGTATTGCATCAGAGCTGGAGTGGTAACTTACTGCTCTCCAAGGACCCAGGTTGAGTTCCCAGCACCACATCTCCAGCTCCAGGTTATCCAATGCCCTTTTCTGTCCTCCACAAGAATCCATACCTACATGTACAAATGTACATGTTTATGCACACACACACCCCACATGATACCTCATCAATATATACATATATTATATTATACATAACATATACAATATACATATGTAATGTAATATACATTATTATTTATTTATATATTATTTTATACAATACTTTGTCTATCACATTTGAAATATGCATTTCCATAAAATGTATTGAAGATATCATTTTTTATTTGAGAAAGCTAAGGCTGACAGACAGAGTGTTTTAACTATTTTCAATCATTAGTTCTAGTGCTTTTGCATGGAGATGGGAGACAGAAGCAGGAAAATTCCTGCAACTTATAGAACCAATTTGCTTGCCATAGACAGTAGAAAAGCAAGAAAGAGGCATTGCCTGAAAGAAAAGAGAAGATGAGGGCTGACATGAGGTTGTCCTCTGACTTCAATATATATGACACCGAACACATGTACTCACATTCACACACACAAATGAGTACCCACACACATACATTATACACAGACATGTAAACAGATAAATGGATTAGGAACATTTTTTTTTGTCTAAATGTCTACAGCAAATGAATGGGAGAACAGCTTTTGATTCATAATTCTATATATATGCAAATTTATCTAAGATATAATTTTCTTTTATTCCTCCGTTTAATTTACAATGAATTTGTCCTACATCATCATCTGCTTTTCTCCATTAGAGTAATGACTTCTCTAGTGGATGTATTTCTACCTGTATATTATGAAATTCAAGAGAGTTTGGCTTGATGAGCCTAATCACAGAGCAATATTTACTCCAGGCATTGGATTCTCAGACCCTTATGACACATCATTTGAAGGTTCCTGGTGTGAATTCTTCCTTTTACTTGTGGGAATGCAATTCTTCTCATTATTAATCTTATCATATGGAAAATAGTTCATTTGTATGGAAATCATTGAGTTCCCGTGGTGTGCTCCTTGCTCAAAGTGAAACACAGATTTCTGATTAAACCCAACTCTTTCTTTGGTAAGGTCGAAAACAGTAGCTTAGAATGAAATTACTTCAGCTCTATTTTATGCAGGTCATTGATGAGATGACCTGTCAAAATATGATCTGGTTCTCTACTGTTTCTACAGAATTTCAAATTAATAAAACATAAATATTCAAATCAGATGCATATTGAACACGTATTTCTAATTTTTAATTTAATTTCATATTAATATATATGTTGTGTGTATACAATGTATGTGTGAGTGTAAGCATACACATGTTACAACAAATACATGTGTTTGTTTGTGTATAATGTATGTGTGAGTATATGTAGAAACATATTACAATGTGTGTGGAGCACAGAGGACAAGTTTTGGGAGTCCATACTTTGATTTCACCATGAGTACTGGGCATCAAACTCAGGTGACCAGAACTATGTGGCAATCATTTTAACCTGCTGGGCCATTTGTGGTCCCATCCTAATATTTATTAATGAGTATATTTTGTGTCATATATTTATAAAACTAAAATACATCAAATAAGATAACAGGCTTACTAAATAATGACACCAAATTCCTCTGGTGATTGTATGAGTCAGTTTTCTAGTGAGTATTGTGTATATTCTATACTAAAGCTTAGCACACTGTTGAGACATAGGCTCAGATCTCAGACTGGCCTTATCTCATCACATAGACAGGGGTGACCTTAAGCTTCTCATTGTTCCTCTATTTCCTGAGTGCTAAGATTACAGCCTTGAACTAAAGTACCAGGTTTATGAGATGCTTGTCTTTGAACACAGAGCTTTCAGAACCCAGACAAACACTGTCCCAACTGAGACACATTCCCATCTCAAACATGAAATATATTTTATCCTGTATTTATTCTCAAAATATATGGGTTGTCTATAACTGCAAGTACATATATATTAAAATGCTTGTATAAACTCTACATAATAACTGAAAATGGAAAAAGCCCAAATAGCAATAGTGGAGTGGAGACTATATATACTGGCATGTACACATGATGCATTGTGTTATGAAATTAATACACAAGCAGCTGCAGAGATATAGTGCTGTTTAAGAGTGTTTGCTGCTATAGCAGAACCCTCAGGTTTGGCTACCCACACCTAAGTTGAGCATCTCACAACAACCTGTAACTCCAGTTTCAGGGGATTTGAACAACTCTTCTGGCCTCTAGAAAGGTGACATAAATTCATCTAGTACATATAGACACAGGTGGCATTCATTCATAAACATGTATGCAAAAATAATTATTTAGAAATATAATACTGTGAAGTCATTCTAGATATATATCAGTGCTAACATTAGTTACTGTTTCAGATACTGTCTCATACAGCCAATGCTGGTATGGGAGTCATTATATATCTAAGGAAGGCCAGAATCCTCATGGATTTCACTTTGACAATATTGGGTAAAAGAATTCAACATAAACAATGACTGTTTCATGGTTTTGTTAATGTCAACTTTAAGAGCAGATTGTAGAAATAACTTTATGAATTCAAAAGATCTGGGTGGGCAGGGCCAGCAGCCACAGTGGTGTTTCAGTCTTACAAAGATGGATATTACACAGAGAATCTGGTTTATGTTGTCTTTGGGATTTTTAACTACAAAAAAAGATTTGACCATAAAAGCTGTTGAGTTAAACAAATATATAAATTTTAATGGTACCTTGACTTCTAAATTTGGATATAAGGATATGTTGCTTTTGAAAAGAGTCTCTGCTTTTATTTCCACAGAAAGCCAGAGGCTATGGATTTGTTCCAGATTAAGATACATCAGGTTTGATCAGCCAAGACCATCTGAAAGGTCTCTGATAACACCATGGCCCAGATGATCCAACATCCAGAATGGTTTCAAGGCAACTGGCTCAGAGGTTTACCCTCACAGACTACTCCATAATCCTAAAATTTTCTTTGTGTCCCCATAAGATACAGCAACCCCTCCAGCAGGAAGTAGTAAGAGAAACTATGCCCAAATTCCCAAAATTATCAAGCTGGCTTTGGAGATGTAATTGGCTCACTCTTTCTCTAAACTCAGGAATATTGATTAAAAAAAAAAAAAAAAAAAAAGGTTAAGAGATTCTTATGTCCCAAAGCAGAAGAGCCCTCTTGTGTGGGACAGAGAAAAATCAATATTTTTATTTAAATCAGGTTGATTATAAATGTGATCTCTTTCTAAAGAAAAATATAGATACAGATATAATAGGATAAAAGGGTAGATTAATGAACTTACATTTAAAGAACAACTTGTTTAAAATGTCTTACATTGGTATAGATTTTAGTCTATTGATACAAACTTAGTTAATTCTGTTATACTATATATGTATTTCTACTCTCCTTTGAGATATTATGTTTATACAACTCATTTAGATTGCAGTGGATAATGAAGAAATACAGATCAATTTGTCTTCTATGATAGTCAAACTTATAGTCATGTTAAGTTTTCTAGTATAGTGTAGTTTTAAGTATTCTATAAATACATAGATATATTTCAGATAGACAGGTAATCTTCAAACACTTCAAAGGTCTACAGAATATGGCATTTAAAATATTTTAAAAATTTAGACTTTCTGGACAGTGAAACATGTCTGCTCCTAGCAGCACTGATTTACTTCAGATAGGAGGATGGGCATTAAAGACACTTCATATGGAGTTTATCTTCACCTTGGCAAAAAATGTCCATTTGGGCAAGAAACTGTTCTTGCCTGGACTGCTTGATCAAGTGGACATGCAGGGCCCATAGAAAGGTGTCCACTGAACTTTACTTGACAAAATGGTCCTTCAGATTCCTGCTTCACAGAGGAAACTGCCAGATAGTCTACAGGACCCTGGAAAAAGTGACCAAGAGACTCTAGCCCTGTGGGCTGAAGACAAATCCCCCAACTTTACATGGCAACATTAGGTGACTGTCCAGGCTGCCAGCTGTCTGTATACCCTACAAGACTCTTGAAAGTTGCTTGCATCCTTCTCCTGGTTCTCAGGTAATATTATATCCTTCTGAGGTCTTTGATGTGGTTGAAGACTAGATAGTTATAATTTCCTCAGTTATGATAAAAGATAAATTAGATATAAAACCTTAGACTCACAAATATAAGATAGATAGGATATCTTCTTTAATATTGTAACTGTAAATCTTGCTTGATAATTGTTTTCTTATCTAAAATTTTCCTATATAAAAGTTAAAACCTTCCTTTTTGAAAAAAAGAAAAGGGGAAGTGCTGTGGGATGTTCTGTATGTCAAATATGTTGTTCTGATTGGTTAAAATAAAGTGCTGATTAGCCAGTAGCCAGGCAGGAAGGATAGGGTAGGTGGGACAAGGAGGAGGAGAATTGTGGGAAATGAAAGGCTGGGGAGAGAGACACTGCCAGCCACCACCATGACAACAAAGATCTAAGGTACTGATAAGCCACAAGCCACATGGCAAAGTATATATTAATAAAAATGGGTTAATTTAAGATAAAAGAAGTAGATACAAAAAGCCTGGAACAAAACGGTTGTAAACAATATAAGTCTCTGTATGCTTACTTGGTTGGGTCTGAGCGACTGTGGGACTGGTGGGTGAGAGAGATTTGTTCTGACTGTGGGCTAGGCAGGAAAACCTCAAGCTACAATTATATTTTTATAATAGCATTAAAATGATTGATTCATTACTACACCCATAGATAAGTACATTTTTCAACCTTCATCCAAGAAGCTTCTTGCAATAGATGACAACACAGAGATCAACAAATGTTCAATATTCAGAGAATGAGAAATCTTAGAGTGCTCAGCTCAAATGGAATATCTATCTTGCTTCAGGAACCTTTTGGGAAGAAGAGATAGAAAGACTGTAGGGGCCAGAGATGGTGGGTGACTTCAAGGAAATAGTGTTTACTGAATAGAAAAGAGTACTTACATATATGAACTTACAATGACTGACAGAATACCCAGGACTTACACAAGCTCAATGTAGTCACAATCTCAGCATGGAGCATGGAGGTGGGCAAGGTGGGCATAAGCTCCCATCCCAAGTGAAGGAGCTATTGGCATTTGATAGCTTCTGGGTGAAGGAGAATCAGTTTTCCTCAGTTGTGGACCACACTCCAGAACAGGCCCAAACCCAAGAGTAGTCAGCCAAAACAAACTGGACCTGCTGCCTGGAAAGAGAGAGAGAGAGAGAGAGAGAGAGAGAGAGAGAGAGAGAACAAATTGTCAGGGTAGAGTAGAGAAATGGGGTAGATCTGGGAGGAGCTGAAGGGAGGGATGAATGTGTGAAAAAAACACATTATACAAAATTCTCAAAAAATTAATAAAAATATTTTTAAAAAGTATTGTTGAGTTCTTTTGTCGAATACAGGTAACTTTATCTAAATGAGTTTCAAATGTATATTTAGATTTCAAAAATAACAATGATTGAAGTAACCACTTGGATGTAATTAATAGTGCATTAACATCTCTGTTTTTAGTTATAGGTGTGAATGATTTATATGTACATACATATGCATACATACATGTATGGAGACTAGTAGACATTGGGTATCTTTCTCAATTAGTCTCTGAATGCATTTTTTAACATAAGGTCTCCAACTGGGGTCTCTGCTGGTACCTCTTCCTGAATCTGGAGCTTATTGATTTGGTTTGGAGAGATTTCTAATGGTCCTTCAGTCTCTGCTTTCCCTGTCCTGAGATTATAAACACTGGAATGTCATGCCTGTGTTTTGCCATGAGTTCTGGGAATCTGAACTCAGTTTCTCATGCTTTCATGGCTAGCACTTTATTGATAAAGTGATCTTCTCACTCCTGGGGTTATGTCTTTAAATTTTAATGACAGGAAAGTGAACAACTCTTTATGAGGGCTTCCTGTGCTCTTTTGTGTGCTTGGTGTGCAGAGATCACTGGGCCTCAGAGCCTCACAAGGTCATCATTTCCTTTCTTATTTTAATTGAAAATAGATTCTTCTCTCACACAATACATTCTGACCACAGATTCCCCTCCCTCCACTCCTCCTAGCTACCCCCTATAGCCCCTATCCCTCAGACCCATTTCCCATTTGTTTCCTTTTCAGATAAGAGTAGGCCTCCAAGAGACAACAGCTAAACAAGACAAAACAAGGTATGTTAAGACAAGGCAAAAGCCGTCATATTAAGGCTGGACAAGACAACCAAGTAGGAGGAAAAGAGTGCCAAGAGCAGGCAAAAAGTCAGAGACAGCTCCTGCTCCCACTGTTAGGAGTCCCGCAGAAACACCAAGCCAACAACCATGACATATATGCAGAGGACCTGATTCAGACTCATGCAGGCCCTATGATTTTTGTGTCAATCTCTGTGGGCCATGTGAACCCTGTTTAAGGGATTCAGTGTGCCATGTTTTCCTAGTGAGAAGGTATTCTGCAGACTATGGAAAGAGAAATGTGGATACCAACCCTGCCACAAAACCCTTGATCTATAATCAATCCTAGCTGCAAGATGTGCTAGGCCAATGGTGGCATAGAATTTGCAGGACTGGCCAATCAAAGTTTGGTTTAACTTATGGCTCATGACACTAGAGGGATTCTATGTCCTACACTGCTGGAATGGAAACAGAGTTTGGATACCCCAGATACCTAGACCTAGGATAGAACAAAACAAAGCTTGAAAAAAAAATCAATGGAATGATTCCTAATGATAGTCTGCTATGCTCACAGATTGGTGTCTAGTCTAGTCATCATCACAGAAGTTTCCTCTGGCAGCAGACAGGCAAGATGCAGAGACTTACATCCAGACATTACATATTGAGAGGGCCTAAATTGGAGGTCTTTGTCTGGTTCCTCCCCTAGGGTATCTGGGAACTCTACAGAAGAGGGGAAGGGGAAAAAATCTTCATTTCATTTGAAGAGCTGTGCTTCCTATTACATGGCAGGGTTAGGCTTTACTTAGAGGTGGATTAGCATTTCTTCCCTTTATTTTCTCACGACATCCTTGACTGCATTTTAATGGCCTGATTTCTCACAGCACATAGAGCGACAATTCCAACTACAGATCCATAAGTTTACTTTCCCCCCTTGCCATTATCTTTTAATATAGGTCAGTTTTGTGATGTCATCTTGGTTTTTAAGTCAGGGGTATTTATATATTTATGCGTGTGTTATTTATATGATTCTAGGGTTTCTGTACTAGGCAAGCATCCCACAGATGGTGGCTTATTTGACAACTTACACTTTCCAGAACCAGGAGTAATTTCTCAAATATATATGAACATAATATAAATTTTATTTTTCACATGTTATATGTTTTATATTACAAAACAACAATATCACACACATATATATTTGATAGAGAAACAATTAAGGAAACAATGATGTTAATAATGGCACAGGAAGAAAAGTAGTGAAGACATTTTCTTAGCAGAAAACAATAGACAAAAAATTGAGTGTGGCCTTGAAACCAGAAATGATGTTTTAGCTGTAGAGCCACAATTTGGTATTTATCAGGTATTAAATGCATCAGGGCATGAAGCTGAATATAGATAACAATGAAAAAATTAAGAGGTAAATGTGAAAAGTCATAGTTATTACACATTGGCCCTTCCCCTTTTCTCCCACCTTCCTTTCCCTCTTCCGTTTTTCCTTCTCTCTCACACCTACTTTTTTTGTACAAGTATGTATGTGCTCACAGTCTCTGGTAGCTAGTTTCACCCTGCTCATTGGACTTCTCCTTGCCACATTAAGAAAGCCTGTGACATTTTCACTACTGTTTACTAAGTATAGCACTCTGCATACTGAGAAGCACATTATCCCTGAACTAAATCCCAGCTGAAAATCTCTGACCTGTCAACAATGAATTAATATGCACGTAAAAATTACAGTATTTTGTCACACGCGCACGCGCACACACACACACACACACACACACACACACACTCAAATACACAAAATAGAACCTATTGATGTTATTTTCTTAGTGGTATGGGTTTTAGGGTGAGACATCTTATAATTAGATATATGCTTTGGTCCCACCGCTCCCTGAGATTATAGGCTGTTTGTGATTGCTGTGGAGGGAGAGACATTTTTCTCTTTGGCCTAGCCACTGGTGAGGTGCAATGATCTTGTAAACAAACTTTCCCATATGCTCATTGTGTTGGAAGAAAAGACTTGAAAAGAGAGGTGGCATTATCTGAGAGGAGGAAGGAATAAGCAGTTGTGGGAGGGGCAGAGAGTGTAAGGGAGTGAATATGATCAAAATATACTAGATACCTTTGAGAAAAATAGCATTATGAAATCCATTATTGAACATAATTGCAATATGCTAATTAAAACATTGGGAATTACATAACTACTGTGAATTTCTGTCGTTCCTTTAAGTGCTTAACTGTAATAGTGTGAGGAAGTCCCTTCTTTGTTTCCCCTCAATTATCTCATAACAGGCATCTTAGAGTTACTCACAAAATGTTGGCACCTACAAAGTACTCCATGATGCTGTCATCTATTGGAAGGACCTCTCTCTCAAATGTGGATATGATAAACAGGGACCAGGATGCATTGTGCAATTCCATATTTGCAGAGGGCAGGAGAGCACTTACTCTCCATAGTAACAGTAATAGCTACTTATGCCTGTGTTTTACTGGAGGATTCCCCCATCAAATGTAAGCTAAGTTGGTACAGAAACATTTCTCCCATTTCCTTAATGTGTGAATGGCTCAAATGGATTTTCCTAAGTGAAAAATTTCAACTCTTAAATCCTTTTAAGTGTACCCTTGTTCCCAGAAGACAGCTTGGAAATTGCTCCCAGGCACTAGTCACACATTTCAGAGTGCAATATTCAGTGAGCCCTGCAGAGTCTACTTAATAATGAACCCGCGTGTGTGGGCAGGAAGCTAATATAGGTGATATATTGATTATAGTCCTGCTGAAATATGAACTTGCCTGCCTAACTGAATGTCCCCCAGTAATAAATGTCGAATCTGCTTGGGCCAATTAGCATGTGTACGAATTGAACTTATTCTATTACTCTACATAGTTAATATTAATAAAAGAATGAGAGACTCTTACTCATTTCTCCTCTTTTGCCTTGCTCTTATGCAAAGGAACGAGTGGCCAAGGCCCAGTGGCCATTCCTGTGATTAATGGTGATTAGCACTAGCAAGGACAATGGTGATCCAAGTTTGGAGAGGCTTTTGAACCAGGCTAGAAAAGACCAGAGCTAAAAGGAACAGGACAAAGAAGAAAAGACCACATTGCTCACGCTAAGAGCTACTCCCATGCTGATGTGTGCATAGGGCACACCAGCTCATGTATGCATGTGTGTGGAGGCAAGAGGATAACCTTAGATGTTGTGCCTCAGGCACCATCTACCTTGTGTTTCAAAACAGGACCTCTCACTGACCTGTGGTTCCCTAAGTAGGTGAGAACTGGTTGGATAGCAAGATGCAGAGACACACATGTCTCACTCTGTCAAGTACTGGGATTGCAAGTGTTAACCACCACACCTGGGTCTTTTATGTGGGTTATAATTGAATTCAGGAATTTGTGCTTGAATGAACACTTTGGCAAATGAACCATCTCAGGAATGATTTTTTTTTTTTTTTTTAATTTAAAGTTCTTCATTCTGAATGTAGCCTTTTATATGAATTCTTCCCTTATGACCAGCTGGTCCATACAGGATAGTTCAACATTAGTACTACCTTGCAGTGATTAATGGAGGATTGTCTTGGCTGCAATAGTTGATGTATTCATCTCAATCCCTTTGTGAATGGCACCTTTCTGTGAGTTTTGTCTTGAGGTACAGAAGAATAGACAAAGCAAGTTGAATACTTAAGTCAAACACGATTTACTCCTTTGTGCTCTTGGTTTTGATATGATGTGACTAGCTATTTATGTTCCTGCTTCCTTGACTACTCTGCTCTAATGTGGACTGTGACACGACCTTATAAGCTAAAATTAACCTTTTCTATCCTGGGTTGCTCTTTGTTGGGGTATTTTATAACAGTGACAGACTGGAACTAGAATAAACAAAAAAGACCCTGTGTAAATATACTTATCTGGAAGATAATATTTCCTGAATCACCAACTTTAAGGATTCTTTATACAACTTTTTTGAGAAAAGTTTATAAACTTAATATTATGCAACAGTTCGAAGAAAAATATATACTATCCATTGGGGAATGATCTATCATGTAAATTATCTGAGCTTGCTTTGTTGACGCTGTCCCTTTCTTTTGATTTTATGAGGCGGGGTCTTTCTGGGGAGTTCAGACTGGCCTTAAATTCAAAATTCTCCTGTTTGAGTCTTTTAAATGCTGTGATTAAAGGTGTGTGCTACAGTGCCAAGTAATTGTCTGGCTTTATTTAAGGCATGTAGAAATTAGACAGAATTGTTATTTTCTTCCCTTTATCACACAAACAGAAACATGTGTGCTCAGATTTTGTGAGAATTTTAATTCTACACAATAATTCTCTTAGTCCTCCTGCTTGCTTCATCAGTAAGGTCTGCACAATTCATTTGAATCTCTCCTAACAATATATATATATATATATATATATATATATATATTCTTTCTTCTTTCTGGGATCTCTCAAACTTTCAACCTGCCAAACATGGACTGAGTTCATAATCCAATGCTCAGCATCTTAGGAGTCATTATCTGCTTGGAAAAATTCTATTAAATCTAGAAATTCTTAATGTACTTTTCCCAGTGGTAGTTACTGTTTGGGTCTTAGAGAATATTCTAGAGATTTGTCCAATAGCCTTAAATATTTAGGCATTTCTAATGACAAGTTACCTCAGTTCTATTAAATATGTGAGTCAAATTGTGATGTCCTTATCTGGATATTCTACATAACAAGTTTTGAGACAGAGCCTTTATAACCTATTAATCAGCTATATTTATAGCTATATACAAATTATGTCAAATTTCAGTCTGTGTACATAAACAGTTATGGGTGATTGCATGAGCATATGTCGAGGCACATTCTCTCTCTCTCTCTCTCTCTCTCTCTCTCTCTCTCTCTCTCTCTCTCTCTTGGTGTATGTATGTGTGATGTATGTGCACATAAGTGTATGCAGTGGGGAAGAGTGTTACCCACAGAAATTGTGTGTTGGTACACATGGAGACCAGGAGGGCATCAGATCCCTTGGAATTGCCAACCTGAATGCCTTGGAATACAATCCTTATCCTCCGATAGAGCACTATGTCTTCTTAACTGCTGAGGCATCTCTCTATTTCACCTTTTTATTTTTTTTCTTTTGAGATATATTTTCTCACCAAGTAGGTTATAATTGTTAGCCAGTGAGCCTCAGAGGTCTGCCTTTCTCCACTTTGGCAGTGCTAAGATTAAAAAAACACATCACTAGGTCTGCTTTTATTTTTTGTTAACAAGGATTCTGTATATTGGTCTTGAGTCTTTGCACTTTTACTGAGGCATCTCCCCAGCCCAGGATTTGCATAATTTAAAGTAGAACAACTTCTTGTATGGGAACCCAACCTGTAACTAACTGTGATTTTCCCATTGTTGCATACTCTGTCCATGTTATAGGCACACTGTTGGCTATTCGTTCCAAGCTGAACTCCGCTGTCTTCAGATCCATTCCATCCAGGTGTTAGTACTTACTGCATGCTTTTTGTCATTATCAACTTACTCTGGCTTAATTAACAGCTTTCTACAGTCTTTGATGTGATACAGAGTCTCCACAGAGTTATACAACCCCACTCCTGTTCAGTATATGTCAGCACTGTCATCTCTGGTCACAGGACTCAAGAGTACACATGTCTTAAAATACACACCCTTCTGAAATTAGCCAAGATGAATGGACTCTCCTCTCCTATGTTTTTTTTTTTTTTTCTGATAATGACTATATTAAATGCTTTACATTGAAGCTTTGATGTTCAGATCATTCTCATTTGATAAGAATAAATATATTTTATAACTCAATCTTGGGGATGGAACTAGGTCCTTGTTCTTGCATTGTACAACAAGCTCATTACTGGTATTCCCTAACCTGGAACTTATTTCTTAAGCAAATATCTTACCAATCACCCCTGATACAGGAAATATTTTCCTATAGTTAGACTAGACCAATCAATTTTGTTTTAATCCTCCCATTGCAGGGACAAATCTTTCAAATTTCAGTTTTCCTCTGGAATTTTGGCTTCTTCTGGGGCCCAACTTTTATAAACAAGACAGAGGCCTATTCTCTGTATCTGTATTAATTCATTTGTAATTCCCAGTGTGTTCCCAGGGGATTAGTTTGGAAGCTGACTATTCTCCCCTACCTTTCTCCATCCCCAAATACCTGGAATTAAAAATATAAATGCAACATTTAGCACTTCTATGTGTTTGCACAAGAATATTTTAATTGTCACTTTAATTGCAAAATTATATAAAATATGTCTCTATGAGAATATGCTAGAAGTTATTTAGTTTAATCTAAACAAAATAATATTTAATAAAACTTATCTACATCTTAAGTACTTAAGTTGACAAGAGCAACCTAAAGCAGAAAGGGGTTGTTTTGGTTCACAGTTGTTTAATGCAGGGCTCTCAAGGCAGCAGGAATTTGAAGTGGCTAATCCTATTACATTCATAGTCAAGAGGAGAGCAGTGAATGAGTGCATGCATGCTAGTGCTTAGCCCATTCTATTTACATAGTCCTTATCCTAGAAAGAATTAAGATGATTAACAAGATAAAGGTAACCCCAGAGGCCTGTCTCCTAGGTGATTCTAGACTGTCAATTTGACAGTTGCTATCACCAAAGAATTCATGGCATGTTTCCAGACAGAGAGAGGGGAGAGGGAGAGAGTGAGAGTGAGCCAGAAGAGAGAGAGAGAGAGAGAGAGAGAGAGAGAGAGAGAGAGAGAGAGAGAAGAGAGAGAATAAGGAAGTGTAAACTTCATAGATTACAACATTATGTTGCAATGTCAAGAGGTTAGACATAGGTTAATGCAAAGATTCACAAGTAGTCAAAGTGAAGACAATATGTGACTGGAGTGTTAAGCCCTAAAATGGGGTATCTATATCATACTCCCACCCCTTTAAATCTCTGGGAACATTACAGAAGGGGACAGTATAATTGTAAGATCCAGGGGCTGGAGAGAACTTCTGCAAAACTGTTTTCTGGGTATGACAGAGCCACTGCAGACTTGAATGCATAGCGACTGTAGTTGCTTTCACAAGATCTGTACCAGATCTAGCTAGTTAAAACTCCAACATGGATGAGAAAAAATCCCCAGCAGAGGATCAATGGATAATTGATGGATCCTGGCTGAGGGAGAGTCAATTTTCCTTAGGAGTGTGGCCTCCCAGTGGTTGTCTATACCTGCCAATCCTAAATAAACTGGCAGTATTGATTGAAATTAATGGGTTAAATAAATAATACATGAATATGGGAAGGAAATGTGGGAAGTCCCTGGGCATATGGACAAGGATAACTGAAGTTAGGTATGTTCAAAATATGTGGTATACATGAATGATACTCTCAAAGCACACATAAAAACGTGTTTTATAAAATTGTGTATAAAATTTATTATCTAAACTTTCAATAATATTTTAGAGCTAGACCCACAAAGACAAGATAAAGGTGATCATGGAAAATTATCCCAGTAAGTCCTGATAGTGCAGAAACCCATTCCTATCAGCTTCTACTGGCAATATGCATACAATAACAAATGTCTAGTTCTCTACTCCTTTTGTTGACTATTAGCATGCAACCTGAACAAATAAAATTAACTAGTCTACCGACTGTGCACTTGGAAAGAGGAGAAGTGCTTATCAAAATCATGTTCTGAAATCCTAATGTTCAAAAGCAATTAGAATAATTATTGCTATTTTCATTCATATGGCCACATTTTATTTACAAGAGCTTTCCAGTTGTAAGAGTATAAACACATTTTTAAATAATTCTGTCTTCTTCCTGCATTAGTGTTATTGGTTTTATTGTATAGATTAAACATTGGAGACAAATTAGTGGGAGGGAGTTTCAATTAGTTTTGGTTTGAAAGAGTGGTTCCCAGGTAACAAGAGGTGCCTTTAAAATTGAGGAGGATGGATTTGTAGACAATCACAGTGAAAGAAACACAAACAACTTCTGCTTCAGGCAAATTAAGATAAGCCTCATTTCACATTAATAGAATTCTTAAAAACTGAGGTATTCTTTCCCTTTAACCAGAGAGGAAGGCACTTGTTTATATGAAGGGCTTTTGAGAGTGAGAGGAACTGGTTCAAATCCTGACACACCCACACCTTACTTGTCTACTTATGGTAAATTCCTCACTCTTCTTGAGTCTTTATAAGGGAAATAAGTAATAATCCCGTGTTCTCAACTGGTGTTCTAGTTTCATTCCTCTGGCTACGATAAAATAATTTGACGAGAGTAATTTAGAGAGGTGCTTTATTCTTCTTATAATTTCAGGTCCTAATCCTTCATGATGAAGTTAAGTCAGGAACTTAAAATAGCTAGTCCTATCATGCCAGTCAAAAACAGAGAGAAGTGGAAGCATCCATGCTTGCTTGTGCTCAGCTCCATCTGTCTTTCCTTGGCTGTTTAGGAACTCCTGCCTAGGGAATGGTGCCACCAGCACTAAACTGGACTTCCCACAGAAATTAACTTAGTTAAGACAACCCTAACTCCAGACATGCTCATAGCCCAAACCAATATAGACAATACTTCACTCTAATTCTCTTCTCAGCTGATTTTCAGGTTGTATCAATTTGACAATTAGAGCTACCCATCACAAGAAGCCTATTATGGAGGGTACCTTCTTGTTTTTGACCAGTAGTTCTATAAATTATTCTGCAGAGAGAATGAATAGGAACAACGCTATCAATTGTTATCAATTCTAAATGTCTAGTAACAAGGAATCTTTAAAGAGCTGAGAGACTGCTCACTTTGTATTTGAGCATGAGAAACTGCCTTTGATTCCCAGTACACACATAAAATGCAGTACATGGAGACGCCTCTCTATAATCCCAATGCTACAGAAGTGGACAAGGTGGATCTCTGAGGCTCAGCTGATTGGCTATGAAGACTGAAATAGTCAGCTCCAGGATCAGTTCTTAGAATCTAGTCTCAAAAAATAATGTAGAGAATGATAGAGGAAAATAATTTGACACCCACCTCTGGCCTCCACATGCACAGAAACTCTTGTGCACTTGCACACATGTGTATATACACAACACACACACACACACACACACACATACACACACACTCACACACACACACACCTAAAATGTAAAAAAAAACACAAGTGTCACTGTGTAACCATTAAAGGTCATTTCACCAATAGGACCTGACAAT
Organism: Onychomys torridus; assembly: GCF_903995425.1. Classification (NCBI taxonomy): domain Eukaryota; kingdom Metazoa; phylum Chordata; class Mammalia; order Rodentia; family Cricetidae; genus Onychomys; species Onychomys torridus. The sequence goes on from NC_050453.1 coordinate 81,358,619, forward strand.
TTCTATGACATGTACACTCAACACTGGAATACCTGCATGAAGAACAGTAGATAACAATATGATAGCACATGAGACAGGAGGAGAGGTCTGAACTCATGTGAGAAAAGGAGGCCTCGTGTTAACAGAAACACATTTTGAAATCTAACCACAAGACACTGTGGGGCAAAATCAGATATATAAATCCAAATGTTAAATTCTATTTAGGATGTAGCCCAACCTGTCAACATGACACAAAATTAACTACATATAATCCATGCTTTCCACAAAAACTGGAAGACAGGAAGTTGTAGCTTCGATTTATAAATGGAGAAGGAAATGACCTGAAATCTCCAAATCCTGCCAGGATGAATCTCCTGAGCACTGACTGAAAAAACCTCTGTACTGGACACAGATCTGAAGAACCATACACACAGAAAAAGTCCTATGGAGTGGGAAGAGAATTCAAAGTATCTGTGAGGTGGCTCAAAACACCATCTCTGGAAACTTGGAAAGTGTAAGAGATGGAAGAGCCTCTGTGGGAAAATAGAGCTTCCAGGAGGAAGAGAGGCAAAATGAGGGAATGCCACTTCCAAGCTTGGAAGAGAGAGTCAGAGGGACAAATGGTAGGAAGTAAAACATGTAGAAAGCCCAAACCATGAGACTATTACTCTTCCAAACACTTTAATAAGATGCACTTCATGATTCCAGGAGAAGCAATGGATTGAGCTGAGAAACTGTGCCAGCTGTTATTTACTCTAACAGATACACAGGATGTTGAGAGACACAGAATTCTCAAATTCCTGTGGGAAGAAACAGAAAAAGGTGTGAGAACTCCATAAACAGCAAATCCTAAGGAGAACAGAAAGCAAGGAACAACATTTACCCACGATGAAAGGACTACTCTGAAATGTCTGACACTCAGCTGCCTCAAAGCTTAAGAGCCCAGTGATTTACAATACATGACACAAAAAGACACCCAACACTGAAATACTAACTCAGAATTTAAGTAAATTAAAAACTAGAGGAAAAAGAAAAGTTAAAGAGAACACGAGAATTAGCTCAGGTACAGGTGAACTACACCACCAGGACAGATGAGGGTACAGCCTGGGATACCTGCAACACCTGAAGGCTACAAGCCAGAAATGGGGAAAAACTATGATAAGAATTGCAGGAAATAGGAAGGAGTTATGCATAAATATATATGCATTCATTTACAAATTTATAAATAAAAATCTTCCTAGATACACACACACACACACACACACACACACACACACACACACACATAAACGCAAATTAATTTAAATGTAATAACATTTTAAATATTACATATGCATATGGATATATGTAATGTAATTTAACTCTACATATTGTTAGTTTATTATATACACATAATTACTATAATTATTTTAAATTATATATCAACAATATCTTTCATGATATAACCATTCATCTACAATGTATCTTACTTCTTCATAGATATAGAGTTCTTGTCCCTTCATAAATGAATAGACCACATGTATAAACCATGAAGATACAATGATTATATAATTATGTAAATCTAGACACAAATGATTGAACAATATACATAAAGAGAATAAAGGAATATGGAAGCAAACTTTGTTAGAGCTATATAGAGTCCAGGTAATATAAATATTTTCAAGACACTTAAAGATGTATGTCTTACATAGAGCATGTACTTCCAGAAATAGAAGAATAACCATAATTTTTTTTACAACCAGTCATTGTTTCTCACAAGACTTCAGAACTACCTTTAATCCTATACATACATATCAATTTTCTGGTCTTTCTGATTTGTATAAATAGAAACATTCAGTTGCAATCTTTTATCTCTGGCTTCTTCTCCTTAAGTTGGTGAGATTCACATTTTTTAAAAATGTAATATTTATGTAGAAATAGCTGTATTATACAACAGTTTCTCCTTGCATTCTGGTATTCATAAATATTTAGCTAATTCCAAGTTACAGATCAATACAGCTGCTCACCAACAGGGCATGTGGTAGGAATTCTGTTCTTACCATGATGATTCTTGGAGATGGTAGATGGAAGAGAGATGGAGCCTCATAGATAGTGACTGAATTATGGGGAGCCACCCTCAGAAGACAGTGATGATTTAAGGGGGCTGAATCAGTTCTTGTGAGGTTTGAATAAGTTATCTTATTTTCATTTTTATTTTAGCTCATATAAGTCTCTCTTCTGCATATAATCCTTTACCAGAAGCTGATACCATCCTCCTGGACTTCTTAGATACTGTAATAACCTTCTAGATAAATGTCTTTTCTTATATATTCTTTAGCATTAAGTGTTTCACTCTAACAGTAGAAAATAACCTAAAACAGCAGACATGAATAGTGCTGCCACATGGATGAGCACGTGGACTCGTTTCTGTTGACACACCTGTGGAATGGGGACACACATAAGGTGAAATTACTAGGCAGTTAAGGTAGAATTACTGGGTCATAAAAGGCCCTGCAAACAATTTTCAAATGGGGTTTGAACAATGTGTGCTTTGTAAGACTTCTCACTGCCACTGCCCTGGCCACTGGCCTTCTTTCTGTCCTGTCAGCCTTTTCCTGATGTCTCCCTCATGACTCAAGACTGGTGATTTTCCACATTTACCTATTTATTTCCTGTATTTTAACTTAATAGTTATTCTCAACTTGTACTCATTTTCAACTTGCCTATCACACTCTTTCTAGATTATATGTAATATATAAAATACTGAGGGGACTATTTGATAGACACCTTTTCCATACATGTGAAAACATATGTATTAATAATTCAACAATTTTAATTATTCTCTTGTTAATTAGTGGCTTCTCTATTCATAGTCGTATTATTATTTAATGATATGTTCTTAATTTCAATAATGTTAAAGTCTTCATTTTCTTGCCTCATGGTCAATGTCATTTTAAGGAAAAATAGTTAACTTACAACAGTGTAGACAGTCTTCTGTTTACATTTTATTGCCATTTACAATTAGATTTCAAACCCACTGGACATATTTTTATAGATGGATCAAGGTATGAAGTTTTTTAGTTCCATACTAAGCCGCTGATTTTGGAATTTCCTTAAAAACTCAAAATTAATCAACTGAATGGTAGTACAATCTAATTTTATATATTTAGGATCGAATACTTAATTTAATTTTTCTTCATTTCCTCTCAGTTAATAATGATTAACATAGTAAATCAATATAATGGATGCATAAAATGTCCCTATGTGTTCCAGAACAAGATTTGTTTCATTATCAATGATGACCACTGCACCCATCCCATGAATATAACATAAAGGAAGAATTCCTCCTGCCTAGTGCCTGGATGATACAGTCCCTAACACTGTGGTAACAACAGAAGCAAAGACACAGAGGAAAGATGAAACAGAGACATAAAAACAGGGTCTGGGGCTATAGCTCAGTTAGTAGAGTCCTTGCCTAGCAAGCAGAGATCTTTGGGTTCTATAACACAAACCCAGCATAGTGGTGTGTGCCTGCAGTCCCAGTACTCAGCAGGCAGGAAAATCAGAAGTCCAGTGTCACCTTTGTTTGACTATGCCGTGAGTTCAAGACCACCTGGGGCTACACAAGACTCTATCTCTAAACCAAGGAAAGAAAAACAAAGATTAGCCACTAAATATAGTTCTTTGACTTTTTTTTTTTTTTTTTTTTTGACAAAGGCACAAAAATAACTCAAAAGATAAGAGTATTTGAAATAAATGGTGCTGCAGCATTCTGGACACAGAGAGTTTAAAACAAACCATGATGTGATTTAAATGTTTAAAACAAACAAACAAACAAAAATCTCAAACTGAATGTAGTAAATGTGTAAAGTAAAATTAAAATGGAAAATCAAACTGAGTGTTATTGAATATGTAAAACAAAATAATAATGTGTCCAGAAGAAAAAGAGCAGGAGAAAGTCTAACATGTTTGGCTAGGTAAAAATGCCCAGATTGCTTGGGAAAATCATGATCTATTACTGAAAAAAGGGATTAATCAATTTGTATTAAATTTTTGAAAATTGTGTGCAATGGATTTTTTGCTTTCTCCAACTTCTCCCAGATCCACATCCTTCTCTACCTAACAAACTTTGTGCCCTCTTTCCCCCACTTCATGCTCTAGGATATTTGGCAACTTATTGGTGGTAGCATTCTTAGGGAAAACTGACTCTCCAAGTACCAGAAGGTATCAATTATTAATAGTGCCTTGATGGAATTGATGTCCACCTCCCCTGTCCATGCTGAGATTGTTCTGGCCTGAGCTTGCATAGTGCTTGTGAGCAGTTCAGCCAGTCAAATTTTTTTGAAAGGACAAACTTATTGGTAAACCACTTTCAACCAACAAAAATATCATTTAGGATATTTTGAAAGTATTAAGTTAAAAAATAGACAAAAATCCTGTTACCTAGTGAGTAAAAGGCACAATAAACTTTTCCATGAAAAGCACATATGGTTGTTAAATACTAACATGAACCACATTTGACACCCTTAGCTATTAGGGAAATGTGACATGGAATCCCAGCAAGATGTATAGTTACTTTGGGAAGGCAACATCATGCATAAGTTGCTGGAGAAACACAGTGGTCCATTGTTCTGAGGACCAGCCTAACAGTTTGTTATAAGCTTAGTCTTCCATAACATCCCAACCAGCTATTATGCTTGGTGTGTGTGTCTTGGATAAGTGGAGATCTGCATTCTTGTGAATCCTACATGTGAAGATTGGTGACACTTTTATTCTAAAGAGCTCCAAACTAGAGATTATTCAGTGCATTAATGGGTAAGTAATTAATTGAACTTTAAAAATATATTATCATGGATCATTATTCAGGAACAGAAACAGTTGTCTTATTGATATACATCTCCTTGGTTAGTATAACTATTCCATGAGGAAGAAGTCAATATGAAAATGCTACATGTGGGATTCCATTTGCCTAAGTGCTGAGATAATAAGGTGTCAGAAGAAATATCATTATTAGCTGTGTTGCTAAGGAAGAGGTGTAGAAGACAAGAGAGTGGGCCAGGCCACAAAAGGACCATTTAGTGCTGCAAATGTTATGAGTATTAGCTACACTGTTATATGTATTGTAAAACTGGAAGTAAGGTTTCTTAAGGCAGATGCATTGAAGTAACAATTGGGGAATATAATGTTTACCTAAGATGTATTAGTATTAATAAAAACTCAGTAGTCAGAAATTGAGATTAAAAACCTGATAAATCCAAGGAACAGTATAGGGGAAATCAGCTGATGCTACTCCCCATGTTTTTCTGCCCCACCAACCACAGGAGCCCCCTAAGTCACCTTTTCTCTCTGCTTGTCTCTCATTATCCAACTTCATCAGTCCTCTAACAACTTGTGTAAACGAGAAGTTCAGAACTTCCAAAACTAATAAATCACAGAGACATTTGGCTGCCTGGATAGTTACTCAAGGATCCTTTGCAACATTGAGGCATCCATCTTTGCCAGAGATGGCATATAAGATGGCTGATGTGCTGCCAGCAGAGACTGGAGAAAAGGGGACACAAGATTGTGGACCATCAACCCTCCATGTGTTCCCCTTTGGATCTTCTGCTTAGCATGATTCTAGAGGGCCAAGACAGAAATACCTATGTGTCCCAAGGTCATGCTTTATGGTATGCACATGTCATGTCCTCCTCCATATAAAGATTTCTTGTAATACTAGTCTTTTTCTTCTATCTGATCTTCATGTTCTGTTTTCCTAGATCAATGGTGATTTCTGTGATACAGGAAAGGAGTGAAGTAGATTTTACAGGAAATTATACAGATGATCACCCAGGCTGTGGTTAAGGCAGTTATGCAGTTCATGGAAAAGAACCTGCAGCCTGAGGAAGCTTTTTAGGTTTGGATAAACAGTACTGAATGTGTGGTCAACTATAGCACGTGGTATGATGTGTATCAACACACTGGACTCAAATTTGCCATGATGAAAAAATCAGTTTCTGAGAATATTCCAAGGGTGTTGTGTAAAACTTCAGACCCTAAGGGGTATTGGCTGAAGACTATGGATGGAGTAAAATATAGATGGGATTACAAACTAAAAGTGTGGGAACCTAGAATAGGAGGAAAATAGTAGCCTCCACCAAGAAAGGGAGATGGCAACTTTAATTCAGATATTTTTACTCCTCCTGAAGGAGTGTGGAGACAATGTGGCAATAATCTTTGGAATCATGATAAAATTTTGTTTTCAGGGATTTCCCCTTTCCTTTCTGTCCCCCTTTGATTATGATAATAAAAGACTGAGGTTACCAGGGCAATTAGAAAGGTTAGAAAAGCTAAGAGAAGTTAGAGAAGTTAGAGAAGCTAAGAAAAGCTAAAGAAACTGTAGCAGAGAAGATACTTAGCAACTGCAGAAGCCTGAAGTGACCTGTCAGATTGCATGAACACTGTCTCTGAGTCATTACTGCACCTTCCAGGTATCCCATCCTTCAGACCCCTGAAACTGCTGAGGCTGGTTCCCAGCACATCTTTGACTTATGGGCCTAGAATATCTGAGAGACTTTTTATGAAGCAGGAAGTTTGAAGGACTGTCCTACCTTGTTTTGGTAAAGTTTGGCAGTTTCTTTCTTTGGTGTTCCAATTGTTCAGTTTGGACAGATTCTGTCAACAGTTGAGGTAAAGAGAGTTTCTTTACCCAGTGGCTAACCTGTGAAAGCAGACTCCATATAAAGGTACTTCAATGCCTGTCCTCCTCTTTTGAAGTAAATTGGTGTTACCAGGAACAGACATGTCCCATTATCATGAAAGCCTTATGTTATTAAAACATTTTAAATACCATATTCTGTAGGTCTCTGAAGTGTTTGAAGACCATTTATCTTCTGTCTCTGTTTGACCTTGAAAATATACCTAACTGGAGTATAAGTTTGATTGTTATAGATGATTGTTATACTAACCTGTATTTCTTTATTATCCTAAATAGCTTTCAAAGACTAGAACTTTACATTTTCAAATGAGCTGCATAGGTACAATATCTTAAACAAGAAAAGAAAACATATAATGCAATATAACAAAAATAACCTTAAATTTGTATCTGTATACAAAATTATCTGTAGATGTAACCATTTTGTTAAATAAGAAACACAGAGTCAATTGCAGATTTAAAAGCCAACAGGTCAGAGCAACAGCTGAGAGGTGAAAACCTTACCCTTCACTGCTGTTCTCTCTTTCCTCTCCACAAGAGAGCTACTTCATGTGTCCTTCCTTTTATATAGACTTTCTGTTCTGCCTTCTCATTGGTTGTAAACCCAGCCACATGACCTCCTCATCACTGCCTGTCTGTACAGACCTCCAGGTCTTCTATGGGTGGTGTTGAGATTAAAGGTGTGTGTCACCATGCTGGCTGTATCCTTGAACACACAGAGATCCTGCCTAGCTCTGTCTCCCAAGTGCTGGGATTAAAGGCATACACCACCACTGCCCAGCTTTTGCTATGGCTTGCTCTGACCGCAAGGCAACTTTATTAATATACAAATAAAATCTCATTTTACAAATAAAGTATTGCCACAATTATCTTAAAGTAAATAGAAACATATATATAGTATAACAAAAATAACCTTAAATTCATATAAATATTCAAAATTCATACCAATGTAAAATATTTGAGAATAATAGTTGCTTTTTTAGTGTGAAAGTAGATTCAATAGTCTTCCCTTTTATCCTATCATTTCTATATCCTCCTATTTTCTTTTCAGAATGAGATCCCTGAATCTAAAATCCTTTGCTTAGTTCCCTCCTATGCAATGACCAATAGCAACTTGTAACCAAACCCCCTAAATGATGACAAACATCCATTGAATGACCAAAAACACCCACCTACCTCTTGGAATGTGGGAATCATGTTCTTAAAATTACATCCTGTGGTATGAGAGAGACAGCATCTTTTGTGGATGCTGAAAAATTGAGATAAAGATTAAGTCCTGGGTGAGCTGGCTATAGTCTGTTCTCAGAGTGATGGGAAAGTGCAAAGTTTATCTGGAGTTCTGGCTGGAGTAGTATATGACATGGGACCATCTGAGCTAACAGCCTTGAAATTGTCCTGAGCAGTTTAGAGTTCAAAGCTGATCTTTGGGTGGTGTTTTCGTATTAGTGATGTTACCAGAATTCAAGTAGATTCATCTTTTTGGGGCACCAACATCCCTTTGGAGACTTCAAAAGTTGCTTTAAGGAATGGTCATGGTTCATTGCAGAAAACTTAAACATTTTAAATGTCATATATAGTAGCTATCAGAGACATTACAGGACAGTAATCTATTGAGTATATCTGGATACACAAGATTAATTCCTAATTACTTGCCTCAGACTCAAACCCAACATACCATATATTCAGGAATCTAGATCAAGCCTATTTCTAGAAACCATTAGTACTCTATATGGCCATTAATATCATGACAGAAAGTTTAAATATGAATATATCAATGTTATAAATTTTGAGATAATAGTTATACCTTAAGAAAATTTTTAAAGAGTCAAAATAAAACCAAAGAATTATGAGCTAAGTGGTAATTGAATAGTCCTTTAATTTTGGTTTTCTTCTGTCTCATATCAGGTGGTTCTTCTGACATGAGACAGAGACCTTAATTTTTCCTTTAACAAGCATGCTTGGGTTTAGGGAAGGAAAGTATCATGCTCTAACTCCAAATCTATCTTTAAATTTTAATTGAGTTAGGAGTATTTGCCTTATAAGTGTTTAGAGAACAGTAGAAACAAACATTTGGGAAGATTTATGAAATTGTTTTCCTGTTGGAAAAATGTTATACCATTAAGCAAATTCATTCTTTGTCTTGGGACATTTTCTCTGGATGATTTATTCATTTTCAGATGTCTTATTTGTCCATTGGTCTTCAGATTCTTTACTTGAATGCTTTAATTCTCCTGAAAAGACTAAAACAAAACCTGTCCAACCCTAACTTTGGGAATTTTCCCTTTTTTTTTTTAGCAAGTTATGTCTGATTAAGTAAAAGATATCTGTCAGTCTTATAAGTTAATTTAGATGGAATGGCCATGTGGTAGATGAACTATCACATCTCCTAATCAAGAGGACTCTCCTGTTTGAGTCTTTATCAATCTTGATGGTATCCATAGCTTTTCTTTTTTCTATGGAAACAAAAGCAAATGTAACACATATCCTGGTTTTCACTCTAAGGTCAAAACATCTTTGAAGTATACAGACTGCTTTAGTTCAGTAATTTTTTCCATTATCCAATGTCTCTCCACAGCTTTTGTTTCTTTCTCATTAGCATTAAAAAAACTTAAAGTTAATAAAACATTGTGCCATCTATGTATGGGGGTCTTTATTACTCCTTTCTGTTTATTAAGCATATCTTTTAAAGTGCAATTAGAACTTCCTATAACTTCTTGTCCTGTAGGATTATGTGGTATACCTGCAATATGCTTTATATTGTAATATGCAAAAACAAAAAACAAAAAAACAAAAAACACCTGTCTCATATGCTGGAACATTGTCAATCTTAAATTGTACAGATGTTCCTATGATGATCCTAAAATCTAATAAATGTGTAATTACAGAATCAGCCCTGTCAGAAGTCAAAGCAGTTGTGTGTTAAAATCCTGGGTAAGCATCTATGGCATGGTACATATGCTTTGATTTTCCAAACTCTGCAAAATAAAACACATCCATTTGCCAAATTTCATTTCCTTGAGTACCTTTGAAAGCTGTTGTGTCCTGTTTTTGTACAACCTACACAGTCTATGAATGTTTTTGGTAATACCTTTTCTATTTCTCTCAGAAGCATTCTTTGTTCTACAACTTTGTTTCTGAGATTGGAGGAATGTTAATCTGTGTTTTCTATTACTGCAACAAATCATGTCCCATAAATCCATTGCTATGTTAGCTACATATGTTTTTAATTTTCTTTTCTGTCCTTCTGGCCCTAAACTCTCTACCCATCTTGCACTTTGTTTTACCTGAGATAAAGCTCTAATCCCAAGAAGCTGAACATATCTTTCCTATAGAGGTCTATTTGGATGCCAAGATTTCTGTGAAATTATTGTTACATCTGTATCTTTATTTATCAAAACCTCAGTTTTTAATCCCATTTATATGTATTTTTAGCTTTGGTCTTTGATCATTTATATAAGGTTGCCAAAATACTTATTTTCTGTTTCTACTGAACTTTTGTTTTATCTATGGAAGTTGTTTTGTCTTTGCTCACATCCAGAGCAGTGTGGTTTTTACAACAGGTATTAAATCTTTTAATTGTTCTGTGGATGAGTTTCTCCAATGTTGATAGGGAATGATTGAGCCAAATTTGATATTGGAGCCTACGGGAGAACCATCAGGGCATTTTCCAGTGGCCAAGGGTTGTCTTGCCTGTCCCTTGTTTATCTGCATTCATTAGTCCAATGCTGGCCTTTGTCACACCTTCTAAATACTCCAGAAGGTTGGGGTCTTCTATTTAGATTGTCTCTAGAAAAAGCATTGTTTCTAGGAACAACTTGCCTTCAATTATTTCTCAAATGACCTTGTTTAACATAATTAAAACATCTGACATTTTGAATTTTCCTTGAAATTTCTAGAAATCACTTTTCCTATCAAAGGGACATCGTAATTATGAGATCCAATTTTAGCTATATTTATCATCTATTCATCTATTGGTACTGATCTTGCCTTTAAAAATCTAATGACCCTTTTGCATTCTCAATTAACATTTTAAAAAGCCAAAGATTCAATTAATATTTGTCTATCTTCTAGATATGATGTATTATTCTATTTACATCCAAAGTCAATCTTTCTAATAATTCAGTGAAGGCTTTTTTTGGGCCTTGTTAAATTTTTGTAAATGACTCAGTCTTCTTTCCTGATTCTTCAACAACAAAGCACTAAGGTGTGATCATTAAATCTAAACTGTCTTTATAAATGAGTATACTATCCTGCACCAAGATGCTGATCTTGGGAAATTCCCATATCTCTAGCCCTACCTTGTTGTTCTATGACCCTAGTTTCTTCCTTCCACCACATTTTCCCACTGTAACCAAAGGCCAGCTTCCAAAATTGATGTAGCTGAATCTTTCCAGTCTTGTAGAATAATTATGTTCTGAGTTTGCCTATGAATTTAATATTTCCTTCATATAGGGTGAATGTATACCATATGAAACAACTTATTTAAATCTCGTTAAATCTAAAACTTCTACAGGATTCCAGTCAACTTCTGCTTAGCCTTAAGGATGCCTATTACCTGGTGTTCATTCTTGTATGATAATTGGATAAACTAAAGTTGGTTTTCTAATAACCTTGGGCCTCTCCTCTTCAATTTCATAATTCAGTGGTGTGGTAGATTCTGCTTTAAATTCCTCTGTGTCTGAATATTTTTGCTACTTTCAGTAGTAGGACTTTCCAAGGCTTGTATCTACTCAGTCAAATTTTTATCATTTTCACTAGTCTTTCTAAGGCTTGTACTTTATCAGTAGTAAGTCTTTCTAAAACTTGTATCTTATCAATAGTAATTTTTTCTAAGTTTTGTATCTTATTAGTAAAATTTTTATATTTGGTACATTTATCAAACCATTTTTAGGGTAAAATATGAATTACCAAACTGATAGTAATTAAAATCAGTATTTTATCAATCCCACCTAAGTGGTTTATCCCCTCATTTTTCTTTTTTCCATTTATAAGCACTAAACAGGATCCTAACTCTATGCATTATGGTATTTCCAATTCTTAACATGAGAAAGAAAACCCCCTCTCTTTTTTAAACCTAATTCTGCTTTTAAGAATTCTCAGGTATCTCACCAGATCTGATGATTTTTCACTTTGTCTATACCAGTGACTATGGTTTATTCATGTTGAAAGAGAAAAGAAAGAATAAGTTATATAGAGAGGAACATTACTCATGGATCATCCAATACAATGGAGTCTGATAATATCTGATTGTATGTGTTTGTGTGTGATTGACAGTAACTTCATTAAGGCTTTTTTTTTCCCATTAATGATTTAAAGAATTCACAGTGGTGAATTTCTTTACATACATTGTTTATTTCCACACTGAGGAAAGCATGGTTACATAAGTGGTGATATAAAAGAATCTGTAATAAATTAATGGAAAATAAGCATGACTATTTTGCATAATGCATCTCCTATCTTCTGTAACAAGCAGAAACTCCACTTAACTAAAGAACGTGGGGGGGGCGTGTAGGGAGAGAACTCAGTGGTTAGGCGTGATTGCTGTGCAAGCATCATGAACTAGGATCCATGTAAAGAGTATATCTGTGTGCACCTGTAACTCTAGTGCTATAGACAAGAGGGACAGGACAATTTGGGGGCTTGATGGCCACTAGTCTACCACCACATTTAGTAAGAGTCATTGTCTCAATGAAATAAAGTGGAGAGTGATAGCAGAACACCTATATCCTCCCCTGGCTGCCTCCATGCATGTGAAGAAATGGGCACACGCATTAGCACATGTGTGTGCACATACAACACATTCACATTCACAAATGGAAAATAGTGATAAAAGTTAGTACTTATAAGTAATACAAAATATTATTTTTTTACATTTGTGTTTGTGTGTGTGTGTGTGTGTGTGTGTATGAGAGAGAGAGAGAGAGAGAGAGAGAGAGAGAGAGAGAGAGAGAGAGATGTGCTGTGTTGGTATGTCACAATGCAAATATAGAGCTCAGAGAACAAATGGAAGAGTCTATTCTCTCGTTCCACCATGTGAGTCCTGAGGATAGAATTCAGGTCTCCAGATGCGATAGTAGGTGTCTTCAGCTGCTGAGCCATCTCACTGGTTCCTGACATTTAAGAAAAAGTATTATTCAAATATAGGAGGTTGGAGAATAATGCTCTGTTAGCTTGCTTGCTTAGCATTTTCAAAGTATGGAATATACATTTGTAACATGTGTATGCACATGTATATTTGTGTCTATGCATATGTATATACTTTTCTGCAAATATTAATATTGATGTATAATAAATACATACATAGTGCTGCATGTTATATCATAACATGTGCATATGCATGCATATCTTTATGCCTGAATACATTCAAAAATATAATAAACTTGCCACCAACCTCAGAAAGAAAGCATTAAAAGTCATAAAAAATCAAACTTGGATGTTTGCTATATCTACTTGTATGTAACTGAGCTATCTTAAAACATAAACCTTATTTGAATAAATCCAATCTCTCATTAGTAAATTCAGATGACCTTTCTCCATATCTATATTTTGCTATTTATTTATTTTTTATAATGACTAATTCTTTGCTATTCACTGATTTCAGGGTGACTTATTTCTGCCCATGTTCTGAATAGTCAGCTCTATCAACTCTAACTTGACTCTAATCTTGCACATCCTATATTTCACATGTATTGCTAAGGTGAAGAGTCATGAATTTCTGGTCTGAGGAATTAGCTACTGAGGGCTTTCTGTCTTACTCTCTTATGTAGTCTAATTGGAAGTTTGGGAGGAAAAGATTAATTTATGGATTTTTGCTGTTGGAAGTGTGTTGTTGAGAAAATTCTGACAAACTAAAGATTCTACTGAAGTCCAACCGGGTGAACCAATGAGATGTTTTGTGGTTACTCATAAGAGTGTAGGGAAGGCTAATTATAGGAGTATAGGTATAGGGTTCTTATAGAATAAGGAAGAACCCAGAGGCAGCTACGTTGCTTAAAAACCTGCCCAAGTACCAGATAACATGCATGAAATTTGAACCTAGACTCTTCCTGCATAATCTGCAAGCAGTTGGACAAGTTGGAGAATCTTCTCCAGAAACTGGGCTGTGAGTCCCATTCCCAGCAGGTGTTCACTGGTTCTATAACCCTGTGCATGGGCCTGATGAATTTGAAGTTTCAGCTTCCTAGATACATAAAGTGTATTTACTTTCTGAATCTAAGGACCACCTTCTTGCCTTCTGTAGAAAATGTTTTACTTTTGGGGAAACTACAATACAACATTTTACTTGGTCTTTCCCTCACTCATTCTGTCATTTTTCTGAACATGTATTTTAGGAGTTGTCAAAGAACAGCAAAGAGTTTTCCAATCACTGTATCTTTTCCTCATCTCTTTTCATGTCTTTAGGCCCTAGAAAATATAGGTCATGTAGCATGTTATGAGAAACTTTTTTGAAAGTAGAAGTGGGCTAAAGGAATTTGACACTTTCTTACTCTGTTTCAACTCGAAAGCCGAAAATTTACCAAAAAGAGATTAGTGTTTGGTTGCAAAGAAAATAACTCAGTTACTCTTTAGAAAATTATTATAGTGCTGTAGTGAAGGAACAATAGGAACCAGAGATGAAGATTGATAGGAATTTGGGCAAGAAATTGGGGCTCCAGAGACAGTTTAGTAAGTAGGAATAAGCGTGAGTCCCTTCTCCAGTACATCTGAAAACAGGGCATGGCTGTGTGCCTGTAACTCCAGTGCAGGGAGGCAGAATCAGGGAAAATCCCTTTCTGACCAGCCAGCCAAGCCAAAATGATGAGCTCCTCCTTCAGTGAGAAACTTGCCTCAAGAAAACAAGAGTGATAGAGGAAAATACCCAACATCCTTCTCAGGCTGGTTCCACAAGCACTAGAACATTCATTTGATTGTATCACATACACATACATACCTATCTACTTACTCACACACATACATAGACCACATAGTGAACATCAATCGTACTCCCACATACTTTATAAACACATATATAACATACATTATATATATATACACACACACACACACACACACCCCACTCACATAAAAATTTAAAGAGGAGCATTAGAAAAAAATACCCATTACATACTTACTTGAAGGCTTCTGGTTAAGAGAGCAGATTAAAAACCTCTTCTGTGTGCCCCAGTAAAGAGGAGTCAGGATAACCAAAAGAGGGAAACAATTTGAGACTTTCAAGTTTGAAAGGTAATGATAGGCTAGCTGAAAAGTATGCAGCAGATGGGAGAGCCAGTGAGAAGCAGGCTGAGAAAATCACACTCCAGCCTCACACATCTCCAGTGGGAGAGGAGAAACAGAAGCCTCATCCAAAGGTTAAGCCAAGCAGCCTTAGTGAAAATAAACCACAGTCCTACCCACAACAGGTTTTGAGTGAGTTCCTCTGGGTGTTACCTGACCAACACCCCTGAAGTTAACATTTTTCCTAGTTAAAGTTTTGTTATAGAGTCATGATATTAGATGACATTAGTATTACTAAACTGTACACAGATTAGATATAGGATCCACAGACATTTGCCAATAGAGTTTCCTGTCCACCTGAACATTGATTAGACATTTGAGTAGCTGTTGTATTACACACATTAAAAAGAATATATCATATACAGAATGACGAAGTCATCATAGATTAGGGCCTGAGTTGATAAACATGATGGTTCATCTTGATGTTTCAATTATGGGTCTGAACTCTAATCAGAGTTAAGGCACTGGAACTACCTATAATGTACTTTCTTGACAATATTATTTTAAATGGGAAGAGCCACCCTAAATGGGTATGGCTCCTTCTTGGTGGAAGCAGATAAAAGAAGTCTGAAAGAAAACCTTTGGTCCATGTCTCTTTGCCTCTCAGTCTTGCTGGTGAGTCCACCTACTCTGCTGTGGACACTGCTGCTACAGCTTCATTGGACTTCCAGTGTAGACTAAAGACCAGAATCCTCCATGCCTTTTGCACTAGGTTGGGACCAGTGTGCATCTAGCCTAATGTCTGAGCAGCTACTGGGTTCTCAGCTCTCCAGTATGAAGATACCCTTCATCTAACTACACAGTGTAATGTAAACTCATCTAATAAATCCTCATTTAATATATATTCATTATACAAGTTCTCTGCCTTTAAAGAACACTTGCTAATACAGACACTTCTTGGAAACAGACCTCAAGACCAAATTAAAAATAAAACAAAAGCAAAACAACACAAGATTAGACTATTGATGCTGTGCATTTTAGACCCATGGAGAACCAGCATTTTAAGAGCTTTTGACATTCACAGCAACATGTCACTGGAATAATAGTTTCATATGTAGTCATTTGTGGATAATGTGAATTGCTGCTTTGTGTCATTGTATTAAACAACCCAACAGTTAAGACCTCATGAAGGAAGATGAATACAATGTCCATGTTTGTTAGAGAGTCTATCATCAAAGATATTCAGTCCAGCCAGGGAGCTGGGATGAAAGCTCAGTGGATATGGTGATTTAATTTTGGTTGTGAGCCTAGCCTTTAACGGCTGAGCCATCTCTCCAGCCTGACTGCATGGATAAGGTGATTTATTCACAAGCATGAAGGTCTGAGTTCAATCCTAGAATTCACATAGAAAGCTAAGTGTAATAGCAATTGCTTATAATCCCAAGGGAAGAAGAGATCCTTGGAGCTTGCTGGCTAGCCAGTTTTGTGTGGAGCCAGACTGACCCAAGACTTTCTCAGACTCCCTGATGAAAGGACAAAGGGGTCTTTAGTTCTGTATTCTTGTCCAGGAGTAGACATGAGAAGCCCAGTCTGCCTCTGGACCCAGTGCTCAGGGAAGTCAAGGTTGCAGCTGCTGGGGACCTGACTCTTTCAGTTGGTCTGTTGTTCTCTGTCCTAAGGTAGCAGTGTCTGAGGTGTTCTGGTGTTCTTTGCCAATATAATCTTACTCTGCTGAACTTGCCTCCCCTTCCTAATAGTACATAAGATGCTGTTCTTCTTATTCAACTTTCTTGACATAAGACAAAATTTGTGCAAGACCTCTCTCCCCACTTTCTTACCTTCTCTTTATCCTATTCTCTTTATCTTCTTTCTGATTTCCTAGTCATCTCTCAGGATGGAAGAACAATTTGCTGGTCCATGTCACAGCTTAAATTATTTGGCATGGTCAAGGCCAGTAAAGACCTGCTGTGGGATGTTCTCTATGATGTGAATGTGTTACTCTGATTGGTTAATAAATAAAGTGCTGATTGGTCAGTAGCAAGGTGGGACAAAGAGTGAGGAGAATTCTGGGAACTGGAAGGCTGGGCAGAGAGAGCCTTGAGTAGCAACATGTAAGATACCAGTAAGCCACAAGCCATGTGGCAAGGTATAGATTTACAGAAATGGGTGAATTTAGATGTAAGAACTAGATAGCAAGAAGCCTGAGCCATTAGGCCAAATAGTTTACATAATATAAGCATCTGTGTGTTTATTTGGATCTGAGTGACTATGGGCCTGGGCAGGACTGGAGATAACTCCAGCTACAAAGACCTTGTCTCAAAATCAAAATTTGTGGAGCCTGAGAAATAACAGCCTAGAGTGACCTCTGACTGCCATTTGTTTGAATTTCAAATCTAGCAGACTGCCCTCCCTATTTACATGCTGATCTTAAATGACAATATAGACTACTGTTTCAAGGAATATTTAATATTTGTAAATCTTGATTTATCTTTTAAAAACTATATTTTATGAATTTCTAACTTTGAAATCATAGAATCAGATGTTTAATAAAACTCATTTCCAATGTGGTAGACACATCCTGAAGGAAACATTTGCAATAGTGTCCTCATAATTCAGTGGATATTTGAGTGTTTCTTTACTAACACACTTTTTTAATTTGTCAATTGTTTCTAACTCTTTGGAAGGTTGACTATATCTTTTACAGTTTAGTTTTAGTATATTTGTTAAAAAACTATTAATTTTTCATTATTCTTAGCCCTTATTAAAATAACTATAAAATAAAGAAAAATTGGAAAATTAGCACAATGTTGAATGTTTTCTAAAAAAATTATTCAAAAAATAAAAATAAACATTTTTGCATTTGTCATCAGCTCCCTTCAACAACTCTTGGATAGTATTAGCGTGTTATTTCCTAGGCCTTCCTGGAAGCTTGGCCTATTTGATATTTTCTCTGAGGGAATGATCTGATTGTTTTGTCTCAGGGATTGGCTGAAGAAGATGTTTGAAGTTCTGCCTAGAAGGAAGGACAATAAGTGAAGCCTGGAGTAGTCACACCATTCATCAAACATAAAAGTCATGATAATCTTCATGATTACCCGCCAGTCCCACAGTCTCTCAGACCCAACCAAGAAAGCACACAGAAACTTACATTGTTTACAAACTGTATGGCCGTGGCAGGCTTCTTGTTATCTGTTTTTTTAATCTTAAATTAACCCATTTCTGTTAGTCTATACTTTGCCACATGGCTCGTGGCTTACCAGTGTTTTTACATGTTGCTTCTCATGGCGGCGGCTGGCGGTGTCTCTCCCCAGCCTTCTACTTCCCAGAATTTTCTTTTCTCTTGTCCCACCTATACTTCCTGCCTGGCCACTGGCCAATCAGAAATTTATTTATACAGAGCGATATCCACAGCACACTTGACTTAATTTCATAAGACCCATTTTTCTAAACTTATGTCTGCCTTGAATAAAATTAGTATTATAACTGAAAGTAAGTTTTGAAAGCATCTTTACAGCAAAAATTACAACATATGCATCTTAAGAAATGTTTATATAAGTATCATTAAAAAAAACCTAGTTAGATGTATGTGTATCTATACCATGTGTATGCAGACGCCCATGGAGGCATAAGGAGGATATCAAATCTTCTGGAGCTACAGGTGGATATGAGATATGAACTGCATTGTTTTCAAACTGTATGGCCATGGCAGGTTTCTTGTTATCTACTTCTTGTATCTTAAATTAACCCATTTCTATTAATCTATACTTTACCACATGGCTTGTGGCTTACCAGTGTCTTTACATGTTGCTTGTCATGGCAGCCGCTGGCAGTGTCTCCTCCACCTCCCACTTCCCACAATTCTCTTCTCTCTTGTCCCGCCTATACTTCCTGCCTGGCCACTGGCCAAACAGCATTTTATTTATACAGAGTGATATCCACAGCATTTAAATATTACTTTAAAAAACAAAAACAAAAACAAATATTCACTCCATAGTAAAGGCTCTTCTTGAATTTGTAAATCAACTTTTTCAGCCTCTCAGTTTCTAGGATCACACTGGTTACCATCATGCCTCCCAGAAATTATTATTTTAATTAAAGACACTTGAGTTTTCTTAATTTGTTTGGCTTGTATACTCACTAAAATGGAGAGGTATATTCGATAATTAAACAGATGGTAGTACTCAGTAGTATGTCATACTATGGGAAACATGTTTTTACTTTTTTTTTTCTCCTATTACACTTCTATGTGCATTTTGTTTAATGATATAGCCTCTTTTTCTGAGGAAACAATATGATGTCATTTCTGGGCTCTCCAGCCACTCCTTTGGTCTCATCTCCATTTTATTATTATTATTATTATTATTATTATTATTATTATTATTACTATTTTATTATTATTATTATTATTATTATTATGTGTTTTAATTTTATACATCAGCCATGGGTTCCCTCCCTCCCCCCTCCCGCCCCCACCTCCACCTTCCTCCCAGGCCCTCCCCTTCATTCCCATGTCCTCCAGGACCAAGATACCCCTGGGGATTCATTTAAACCTGGTGGATTCAGTACAGGCAGGTCCAGTCCCCTCCTTCCAGGCTGAGCATGTGTCCCTGTGTAAGCCCAAGGTTCCAAACAGCCAGCTCATGCACTAAGGACAGGTCCTGGTCCCACAGCCTGGGTGCCTCCCAAACAGTTCAAGCTATTCAATTGTCTCACTTATCCAGAGGGCCTGATCTAGCTGGGGGCTCCACAGCCTTTGGTTCACAATCCATGTGCTTCCATTCGATTGGCTATTTAGGAGCAGGAGATCCCAGCTGGATCAAGAACAGAAAGGGAGAACGAGGAATAACAGACCATGATAAATGAAGACTATATGAGAACAGGAATAGGCAGAATGCTTGAGAGGTCCCCAGAAGTCCACAATGATATATCCTCTGTAGACTGCTGGCAATGGTCGAGAGAAAGCCTGATCTGACCTAGTCTGGTGATCAGATGACTAAACACCCTAACAGTCGTCTTGGAACTCTCATCCAATAACTGATGGAAGTGGATGCACAGATCCTCAGCCAGGCCCCAGGTGGAGCTCCAGATGTCCAATTGTGGAGAAAGAGGAGGGACTGTAAGAACGTGAATTGTTGAATCCAAGATTGCAAAAAGCACAGGGACAAATAGCCAATCGAATGGAAGCACATGTTTTTACTTTTAAAATATTTAAAACATTTTTTACTTCTATGTTGCACACTAATTGGCAAGTAGGGTCATTGAAATGTAGACAAACAGTTCCCAACTGTTTTCAAAGCATGAATCTCTTCCATTGTTAAATAATAATTTGTTAACCCTGAAGTTGCTTTCTTGGAGATGGAGAGATCCTCATCATTAACCAGTGCACAATGCTTTTCCAGACAACTGGGTTCAGCTTTTAGCACCCACAGTAGGAAGCTCATGATTGCCTGTTACTCCTCTCTAGCCTCTGTGAGCACCAGCAAACACTCATACACCCAGTAACAAAATTAAATCTTTAAAGAACAATAAAATATAAAGTGACTATCTTGACGGATTTCTCTGTGACTCCAGGAAAAAACAGATGACTTTATTCAATTTTTCTTTTTGAAAACAAGCTTCAAGAGATTCTTTGCACTTCAAAAACAAATTTCCACCCCACCATTGCTTATCAGCATTTCCTTTCCTGTGATGTTAACACTGAATTGAGCTCCACCTCAGGCCCATGGGATTCATCACACACATTTGATAATGAGATAGGATTGATGCAGTTTTCCTCCATAATCAGAGGAGGGTTGAAGCATGGCAGGCTAGTCTCCAAAACACAAGATAACATGAAGCTGCAGTAGGAAGCTCAGATCACTTAATTCCTCAGCACCATGTCTGTTTAAGGTGCTGAAGTATCCCTGTTCACTAACAGATTATCTCTGGTTGCTCCTCATGATCTTACATGATTAAGAAGCATTTAGATAATATCTGTAATAAAATTAGCCTCACTGAGCTATGAAAACTGCTGAGTTATGAGAACCAAATGAGACTAAAGTTTCTGTCAGAGTAAGTAGAGTAAGTTAAAGGAAATGAAAATGTTGCTTCCCCAGAGATGCCTTGGATATGTTCTATTGTTATTTCCCTATCTGGGATTCATCTCTGAGGACAGGCTGACAATTGTTGCTGAGCTATTATTGATAGGTATGTTAGGACTAGAGTAGTGAAAACCAGTCAACAACAGTACTACCAACAAAAACAAAACTCAAATACTAGGCATATTCCTTTTTATCTATGTATCTCATTAAAAAAATATTCAATCCCCAAACATTTGCTGAAGGAGGTGGAGGCAGGAGGATCACGATTTCAAGGCCAGCCTGGGATATCTAACTAGAAATCAACCAGCTTTTGATTTTTTTTTTTTGTCTCTTAGCTTCAAAATAATGTGTAATTTAGACCATATGGGAATTCATATTGTTGAATTTGAAGTGTGTGATATTTCTTTAAATATTTTAAGTGGGGCTGGGTGGTCCTCAGCGTTTGAGAACTCTTAACTGTTCTTGCTTTGGACCCAATCTTGGTTCCCATCACCCATGTTGTGTGGTTCACAACTGCTTGTAATTTCAGCTCCAAATGGTTTGATGTTCCTCCTGTCATACATGAGCACCTATACTGACTGATGTGTACATACCCTCTTACCCTCTTATCTCACACAATACACATAACCAAAAATAAAGTTAATCTTTAAAAGTCTGTGTTGTAGCCTCTCTTCCATAAAGGTAGGTGTTAATTTCATAGATTATGTTCATGAGGCAATGAACCCATTTATCTGCCACATTCATAAAATCTGTTTTGATGACTTTTCCAGAAGGGCCATAGTTACCAGCCAGTGTCTTGTTCTTCAGATGTGCAGAGAAAAACACTATTTAGTATAATAATGACAACAATAGCAATGCAAGATATAAAGAGATCCCAATAAAATCTTTCTTGACTCAATAACATCACATTGTCATAGAAGATGGAGCTATGGAAGACCAAAATTCTGGAGTAACATATTCTCACAGTTCATGAGGGGATTTGGGTCAGAGCTGATTATATATTTATGTTCTGGTTACAACGGACATATGGAAAACACATATAAAATCAAGGAACAAACACAACCTCACGTTCTAGGTGGTATATATGTCAAATGCACTGCATATGAATCAATTTTGAAGTGATGTATGTGTATACATGTCTGTAGATTTTCATGGGGGATTGCCTATGTATGGATGGAGGAGCCAGAGGTCTACTGTTTGAGTTGTTCCTTGGGATGATACTTAACCTATACTTTGAGGGATTTTCTCTTAGTCTCATTTGGAGCTCATCAAGTAAACAAGGCTGACTGGTGAGTTAGCCTGTCTATTCTCGTTGGTGATGGGATTGGAAGCTGATATTACCCCACTATGCTCTGTTTAAATGTGGGTTATGAAGATCAATATATGAACTGCATTTTACTGACGAGTCTTCACTTAAGCCTGTTAAATCAAATTTTAAAGTATGTCTTCATGTAAATCATTTATATAGTCTTTCTGTGCTTGTTTACTTATTTATGAAAGATAAATAGGAAAATAATGCTGCTCCATGAAATTATTGGGAAGAATAGGTGAACTAAAATCTAAACAAATTGTTGATATTGCCTGAGTAGGGATAAATAATAAAGAGATATTATTGTCTTTATTTATACCCGTTTATCTTTGTTCCATTCATGTAAACTTTTTCAATGTGATTTAAATGCAATTAAATTATTATTGTCTGCAGATAATATCAGTGAATGCCAAACACTCTGTAAGTTATGTACACATACACATATGTGCCTGCTGTATATCCACAGCTGTGAGCATGAATGTATGAGAGAGGTTGAAGTTGGATTACTTCCTCTCTTGCTCTCCATCTTGTTTTTGAGATGGGGTATCCCACTGAAGCTTGAACTCACTAATTTGGCTAAGCTGTCTGGACAGCAAGCCCCAGAGATCTTAGTGTCTCTATCTCTCTGACACTGGAATTGTAAGCATGAACTTCCACTCCCAGATTTTTATGTGGATATGAGGAAACCATCCTCAGTGGTTTGCACAGTAAGTACCATACAGAGGGAGCCATCTGCTTGACCTTTAAGATAAGGCTTTATGGTGGTTTTGGCATAGTTCTTGGTTATACTTTATGTCATTGTCTATGCATATATAATATTTCATATGTTTGTACATACCTAAATATGAAATGTAAAATGTATATTAAGCAAAATAGCCATTATCTGTCCATTGGCTATTTCTCTTCCACCTGTTTATGACAATAGTACCTACACAGGGGATGTTACCATGAAATGCACAATAAGCAAATTACAAACTGAGAGAGTAAGTAGGTTACTTCTCTATTCAATTTGGCTACAAAATGTGGGCAAATACATGATTTATCCAATTATTTTCAGGAAACTTCTCTACACTTTTGGTACCTTGTATAAAACCTGACCTGGGATTTTGGAAGATAAGAAAGTGGAAGAAAATGTGTAACAAACTGTTATTTCTACAACCTTCTTATAATTTAATATTCAAAACTATGCCTGCAGTGAAATGGTATGAAAATGTCTTTTGAGTTACAGATAAACTATATATTTTCATCAAATACTTTCTTACGTGAAATTTTAGGTTTATACATTTAAGCTGTATTTTAGCCTCTTCAACTATTTATGAACCACAGGATATTTTTTCTTTTGCTTTTTTCATTGAAAAAGAGAATGGAAAGTTTAGCAGCCTTCAAAGAATGCTTAGCTGGGCAGAGGCAGCTAGACAGTTTCCAGGAGTTGAGGGCTCCAGGTCGTTCATGCTGTCAGTCCGAGGCCTCTGACAGTCCCCAGTTGAAAAGTTTCACAAAGAATTTTACCAAAGTTTCTGGTACTTGTTAAAGAACATTTTAAAAGAATCAAGTTACCAAAAAAGAAGTCACAGAACACACAAAAGAATATGGTCATTCCACAAGCATGGCTGCCAGAAATTACTGAGTAGATCAGTTCTGTGTTTATGCCATGGTTACTGTGTGTATGCATGTGCATGTATGTGTGCATGTGCATGTGTGTGTGTGTGTGTGTGTGTGTGTGTGTGTGTGTGTGCATGTGCATGCCTGTGTGTGCATCTGTGTACATGAGTGTATGATGTATGTATGTGTGCTTATGTGTATATATTTATATGTGTGTCTGTGTGTTCAGTCCTAGATTAGCCCTTCATGTATGAACTGAAAGACATACAGGGTTGCACAGAACATAAGAATCTAGAGCAATGTTTCTCAACCTGTGGGTCATGACCCCAAAACTGGTAGCATATCATATATTTACATTATAATTCATAACAGTAACAAGACTAGAGCTACAAATAGCAATGAAATAGTTTTATGGCTGGAGTCACCATATTATTTTATGAGGAACCATACTCAAGGGTCACAGCATTAGGAAGGCTGAGAAGACCTGATATAGACAGTTTAAAGCCA
The DNA here is from genome assembly GCF_903995425.1 of Onychomys torridus. NCBI lineage: Eukaryota > Metazoa > Chordata > Mammalia > Rodentia > Cricetidae > Onychomys > Onychomys torridus. The sequence continues at coordinate 81,382,983 of NC_050453.1, forward strand.
AGCTACAACAATACCCAAATTTTTTTGGGGTGGGCTTGATTAATATTTTTATGCATCTGTCATAGTTATGTGCATAGGAATATAGGTGCTTGAAGAAGCCAGAGATATTAGATCCCCCAGGAGTTGGAGTTACAGGCACTTATGATCAGCCAGATGACAAGGATGCTGGGAACTGGATTCAGGTCCTCTTCAAGAAGGGTACAAGTTCTTCCCCCCCCCTTTTTTATTGTATTTGTGTTTTAATTTTACACATCAGCCATGGGTTCCCCTGTCCTCCCCACTCCTGTACCCACCCCTACGTTCCCCCCATCCCCTCCCCTCCATTCCCATTACTGCCAGGATGAAGACTCCCCTGGGGATTCATTTAAACTTGGTGGATTCAGTACAGGCCGGTCCAATCCCCTCCTTCCAGGCTGAGCAAAGTGTCCCTGTGTAAGCCCCAGGTTCCAAACAGCCAGCTCATGCACTAAGGATAGGTCCAGGTCCCACAGCTTGGATGCCTCCCAAACAGTCCAAGCCACTCAACTGTCTCACTTATCCAGAAGGCCTGATCCAGCTCACGGCTCCACAGCCTTTGGTTCATAATTCATGTGCTTCCATGCCCTTCAACCGAAGAATGGATAAAGAAAATATGGTACATATACACAATGTAGTACTACTCAGCAGAGAAAAACAATGACATCATGATGTTTGCAGGCAAATGGATGGATCTAGAAAAAATCATGCTGAGTGAGGTAACCCAGACTCAGAAGGACAAACATGGTATGTACTAGATGTAAAACAAAGATGACTAGACTGCTACACAACTCCAGGGAGGCTACCTAGAAAACAGGACCATAGGAAAGACACAGGGATCGCCCAGTGACAGAGAAATGGATGAGATCTACATGAATATCCTGGACGAGAGTGGGAGAAATGAAGGGCAAGGTTTGAGGGAAGGTTTGGGGGAGCAGGAGATCCCAGCTGGATCAGGAACAGAAAGGGAGAAGAAGGAATGGCAGACCATGATGGATGAGGATCACATGAGAACAGGAGTGGGCAGAGTGCTAGAGAGGTCCCCTGAGGTCCACAGTGATGCATCCTCTGTAGACTGCTGGCAGTGGTTGAGAGAAAGCCTGATCTGACCTAGTCTCGTGATCAGATGGCCAAACACCCTGACGGTCGGGCTGGAACTCTCATCCAGTGACTGATGGAAGTGGATACAGAGATCCTCAGCCAGGCCCCAGGTGGAGCTCCGTGTGTCCAGCTGTCGAGAAGGAGGAGGGACTGTGGGAGCGTGAATTGTTGAGCCCAGGATTGGAAAAAGCACAGGGACAAAACGGTACAAGTTCTTAACCACTGAGAATCTTATCAGCCAAATGACATTGTTATATAAGCCTCCATTTCACCTGCATTCCTGCCCAGAAAAGTGCATTTGAAATAAATGAAGATGCTGTCAGTATGCACTTAGCTTCTTATATCACTAGTTTGCCTGTATTTTATTTATTTATTTTTGATTAAGAAACACAGTTAATAAAGCAAAATGAATTCATTTACACCTTGGTCAAACTGGGAGAAAGAAAAGACTAATTTCCTCCCCAACTTGCCTGTGATTATAACAGAAAGCAAGAACAAATGAATGAGAAGACCCAAGCCTGACCAGGAGGAGAAAATCTTTCCTTTGCTTGCATGTGTATGTGAAGCAGACAAAGCCATGCAAACTTGCCTTCCCCCTTAGCTATCAGTGATTTTCAGTTTCAAATCTACTATGTTAACAGGAGGTAGGGCTCAAATTCAAAGAAAAATGCAGAGAGTGTATCCTTCAGAGAATTTCTCAGGGAATCAAGGGCTCCAAGTTTGGAAACCTGCCACCCAGTACCCATAAATTCCTTGAGCTATTTTTGCCCTTTAAACTGGGGCAATTTGAACATAAATAAAACTATCCCCTCTACCTGTCTGGGTCTGTCGGGCTTGTTTCTGTGGAGGTGCTGGGTAATAAGAGTTCCAGATTCTAGTGCCTAACTCTTTTAGGTTGATGGAAATTGGGTCTTAAAAACAGCCCACTTTGAACTAGAGAAGAATCTTAGGGTTTTGTAGGATCAGAAATTGCCATCCATTCTGGGCCTGGATTAGTTCTCAGGTTTGACAGAGTTATTTGATTCTAAATCTATTTAATCACCAGAAGGGGAATAGAGACCCTTTGTATATTTTCTTTAGAGTCCTACTTCTGGCTCTGGACTCTAGATTTCCTCTTAAACACACTCATTCTGATGTGGAGAAAAGGGAGCAAAAATAACTGGAGCAGGGGGTACAAGTGTGTTTCTTTGGAGTAGTCCTGGTCTTACTGTCAGTGTTGAGGTGACAGACAGCTCCTAGCTGGCATGCTCAGCAGCTGGATGACTTCTCCTAGCATTAGAGACCTAGATCAGGCAATCTAGAGTTCATGGCTTCGATATAGATAAGAATTTCAAGGTTGGCCAGTTTATGAAGCAGAGCTGGGGTTTAAAAGAGATATTTTATAATGAATTCTCCACAGGTGCCTTCCCTAAGGAGATTTCCACCAGAGATTTCCAGAACAGACACTACAAGCAGCTGAGATACTAATCTGAGGGATATCAAATGAATCTAAGCACACCAGGCTCTTCAGTCCATTCACTTTATTCTTCTACATCAATTCTATCTACACATCTTCTTTTCTGTTCTTATCCTTAGCTCCTCTCGGGTCCATTCTGAAGTTCCCTCACTATTCTATCTAGTCCTTTCCATCTTTGTCCTCCTCATTGTTCCCCCAATGAATATATATGCTTCCATTAACAACTTGTTAGTAAAAACTACGAAGTGAAATCACAGGGACAGGTATTCAGATAAGAGTTACACTTGGCAAAGACTTGGTCAACTTAATTGGTGACTGACAATAGCTGTAGGTTGTAAATAAGTTCTGGCTATCTCTTAAAGGGATAGCTGCAAGGGTACAAGGAAAGAAATTAAACCACTGAGAGATTTACGGAAAAGGCACAGAATATGTGTATTATTTTATGTGATTAGTAATATCCAGATATGGTTAGTCAGTTAACAGGATTTTTCTATTACCTGAATATCAGGACCTATACATAATTAGTCTACTGAACCTAAAAGCTTGCATTAAAAACTGGTGTAGAAATAAATACAAAGTGTTGATTGTTGTTTGAATCAGAGTGAGGAGATGCCGGTGAAAGAAGCTTAGGGCAACAGAGGTGCTATTGATTTCTCGGAGGACTAAGATATATCAAGGTCAGACACCTGCACTATCACCTCTAGTTCACTATACTTCTTCGGAAGGGTTTTGATCCAACAAGGCTAGGAACTTGCAATTCTGCTCTGTGAAAGTTCTAAGAGGACACTTTGTCTGGCCAGTTTTGACTTGTCAATGGCTAAGGATGGAGAACAAGACCTTTAAGTGTCTACAGTCCACATGGAACAATAGACTTGGTGTGAAGCATATTTTAGTATATTTCTATTCATAAAAATTGTACAGTTAAATAAGAAACCACTTTATAGACTATCCACAATTATGTGTGCTCATAATACTGAGTTGCAATCATCAGATTACACATACACATAACATGGAAATACATGGTAAATGGGGAGATATCACAGATGTTATTGCACAAGAAGTTTACAATAAGAAACAGCCAATTCATTAAAAAAGCAGTAATTCCATAATGGCTTGTGATGGTTTTCTCCAACAGAACCCTTGGTTCTGATAGGTTGACCTTCTGAACTCTAGTCATCACCTGCTGTATGTTGCCATGGTCTTTTGCTACCAGCAATTCTCAATAATTTAAATATGGGTTTAAGCACAAAGGCTAAGAGAAAAAGAGATGCTAAAAAAAAAAAAAGGTAAGAAATACCTGAGAATGCGAGAAAGGGCTTCTCAAAGAATCACAGAAAGGAAGACACACCCAAATGTGAGTACAGGCTTCTCAAGGGAGATTCACACAGAATTGTCTTAGTAATAGCCTATCATACCATTTTGATGGCTTTAAATTTACATAGTTACATCTCAAAATGTAGCTGAGAAACATTTTCTTTTCTTTTTTGTCTTCTTTTAAGTGAGATGAGTGAGATGATTCTGTTGAAATATAGTCAGAAAAAAAAAAGGAAACCAAGGACCACCAGCAATCAGAAAGGGTTTACCATTGTCCTTTCTCTGTAAATGTGGTTTCTGCTGAGACTTCTAGAACATTGAAGGTTATGCCTGCAAGAGTAGAAAGGCTTTAAGTAGCAGTTAATGTCAGCAAATAACATTATTTTTTAAAACTCCATTTTAGATGAAGTGTAATTTTAATAGCTACAATAATTTATTTTCCAGAGCTAAAGTAAGTTATTTCTCTAGATTTTTTCTTACTGTGGTCTGTGGACCCTACATTGGATGACAGGGAAGATGTTTATCAATCACCTCCCATTCTTTCATTGACTATTCCCAGGTTACCTCTAACAATGGCTGACTCTGGTCCCAGAGGGGAATTTTCACCCTCCTTCCTATCTTTCTCTTTCTGCCCACCAACTCCTCCAACTTGTTAGTGGATTGTGGGCTATAATTCCTACAGAACCCTCCGCAGGATTTTTCACAACAAAAGCCTTTGACATTAGTAATTGCCATCTTCTGTGTTCTTCCTTCTCCCCCACATTCCAATTCTTTGCTCAGAGTATGGCTCTTCTGCAGAGAGGATGCAACTGGGGTCCAGTGTGAGGAGCATGTTTCTCTCCTCATGTCTCTGGGAATCAGTGATGGAAACACAACTTCATGCTGTTACTAACAGGAGCCTTCAAAATTCCTTTAATCCTTTAGAGACTTCACTTAGATAAAAATCAGATCTTTTGTTTTAATGAGAACAGAATCTCAGGACAAGCCATCATGAAACTGAATTGGTCATTATGAAATGTTAAATATAGATTATAAATAAGAAGGTTAAGAGAAAAAAGAACTCTTGAGAATAAGCAAGACAATCTGGGAGCATAGCTTTTAACTTCTCTAAGATAGTCAAACTTCATTGTCTTTACAATTGTTGCAGATATCATCTTAGTGGGTTTTGTGGTTACTGTCATCAAAAGATTACTAAATGGCACAAAAGTGAGTAGTTATAGGAACATGCAGACTTTATCAGTGACTACTTCAATGATGAGAATATCTCTGTCCCTATCAACCATTAACTGCATGTCAGTTCTCAGGGAGAGATAGGGTCCCCTAAGCTATCTTCCCTGTTCAGGACAGGGTACAGATAGCCTAATTTTATGGAGATCTTGTGAAGGTAATTGAAAATGATATTGGTTCAAGAGTGCAACAGCCACAGGTAATTCTTTTGAAAATACTTTAGGTTATTAATATACTTTTTAAAATATTTATTATGAAAGTATGTATGGTAATTCAGTCTAAGCACAGTATAACACTTTTCAAAGTACCTAATTGATTTTTATCAACATTTTGCACAACAGTTTGGTCAATTTAAGATGATGTATCATCATTGAACTCTTAAGTTGTAGATTTATAACAAATTTGGAATGATTGAAATGACTCTTTCATGCATCACAAATCATGCAGATAATTTTTTTATCCATTTCAAAATTTAATATGTGAGTCTCTCTAGATAAAATGATTCATTCCCATAGATGAAAAATCAGAAGTTCAGAGAAATAAATTAGCCAAAACCCACTGTGGTGGTTTTAGTTAGAATCCCCAAGGCTCATATATTTGTATATTTGGTTACCAGGTAATGGAAGTCTTTGGGAATGATTAGAAGGTATGGTCATGTTGGAGCTGGAATAGGTATATCCTTGCTTGAGAAAGTGAGGAGGCCCACAAAGATTCCTAGTGAGATCTGAGCTTGCTTTATTGAGAAGAGCTGTATTAGAGGATCGCTTGACCATGTGCAGGGTGATTAGGAGGGTTTGCACTTGGCTGTGCTAGGGGGATGTCTTTTGCTATGCCCTTTGACATTCCTTTAAAAAGCCCTTTTAAGAGACAGTAAAGGCCAGTGGATAAGGATCCCTCCTGAGGTTATCCTCTGTTTCTGTCTCTCTTCCTCTGTATTTCTATCTAAACCTCTTATTCCTTTCTCCTCAAGAGTACCCTGGGGAAAAGTGGGAGCTGATCTCTCAGAAGGAAGTGTGTTTCTGGAAGTAGATTTTGAGATTTCAAAATCACTTACTAGGCCCAGTCTCTCTCTCTCTGCCTGATGCCTCTGAATTGAATGAAAAGCTCTCAGCTACTATCCCAGTTCCATGCCTGTCTGCTTCCATACATGGCAATCATGAACTTACCCTCTAAAGTAGTAGGAAATAGAAGGCAAATCCTCAATTGAATGCTTTCTTTAATAAAAATAAACTTGGTTTGGCATCTCTTCATAGCAATAAAACAGTAACTAAGACAGAATTTATACCAGAAACAATGGCCTTGACCATGCTGCTATTGGAAAAGATGGAAGACTTTGGATAAGAAAATTGGTTGAATGTTGTAAGATTTATTATTTTTTCATATTTTCCTTGAATTTTTTATTCTATACATACATTTTTTCACTTCTATTCCACAGTCTCATTTTAGTTCAGCCAAATAGGAAACATAACCCACTTTCTGTAGTTGCTGCTGCTTTAAATAATGGTGAATTAGTAAATGCATATGTAAATTAAACGTACACATTTATACATAATTTCTTACATGCATTTAAATGGCAGGCATAAATGAATACATTTACTTTAGGCCATATTTCCTTCTTTCTTTTTTTCTCCTTTTTTAATTTATTATATTTGTGTTTTAATTTTACACATCAGCCATGGGTTCCCCTGTCCTCCCCACTCCCACCCCCATCCCAACCTTCCCCCCAGCCCCTCCCCTCCATTCCCATCTCCTCCAGGGCCAAGACTCCCCTGGGGATTCAACTTAGAATGTTGTAAGATTTAATGGGACGTTTTGGTAGTAGCATGGAAGACAGCAGTACTGAGAGCAATGTAGACTATGGTGGCACAGCACAAGTTTCAAAGGGCAAGAATATTATTGGCTAGCCTAGAGAACATTCTTTCAATATCTTTGCAAAGAATGTTGCTGCTTTTTGCCTTTGTCCTATGAATTGCCTAAGGCTAAAATGAAGAATTTGGGATTAATGGCATTTTCAGAAATGTCTAGACAGCCTAATATTGACTGTGTAATATGGTTATTAGTGAAGGCTCCTGTGAAGATCTGCGATGAAAAAGAGCAAGGAAGGCAAAAAGAAATACAAAATACAGCTTGGGAAGAAAAGCAACACCTGGAAATGTAATATTGAAGCCAAGTCTTCTGCTCAAGAAGATGAAGATTTTAAAGAAAAGCCTAATGCTAATTAAAATAAATTCAGTAGTGAGTTCAGAGCAAGTCCCTATCCAGTTAATCCTGTAACATGTGAAAGGAAAATGTTTGAGGAACTTCTTAGGCCTAAACAACAAAAGAAATATTATGCAAATGTAATTCAGGGAAGGGGTTGGGTTACAGTCCCAGCACACAGAAGAATTTAGCAGCTTTGGTCATGTGTGTTGTATTTTTTGTTTGTGTTCTCACAAATAAAGCTTGCCTGGAGATCAGATGGTGGAGCTAGCCACTAGTTAACCATAGAGGCCAAGATGTAGTAGTATACACCTTTAATCCCAGCACTTGTAGGTGACAAAGCAGAAAGATCAGGAGTCCAAGGTTACTCTGGGCTGAAGGAGACTGAACCAGTCTAAATGGGAAACAGAGCCAGGTAGTGGTGGTGCATGCTTTTAATTCCTGCACTAGGAAGGTGGAGATAGGAATATAAGGCGGGTGGAGACAGGAGCTCTTCCCCCATTCAGTCTGAGGATTTAGAGCGATAAAAAGTCTCCAGCGGCTGTTGTTCTTCTCTGATTTTTCAACTTTCACCCTGATATCTGACTCTGGGTTTTTATTGTTAAGACTAATTAGGATCATGCTTCATCTGATGTCCAACTTTTGGGGCCCAAATTCATGAAAAAGCTGCTTGCCCAGATCAGACTGCACATGGAGACTCCCACTGGAGTCACCACCATGTTGGCTAGGTTTTCTTTTCTTTTTTCCCCAAGCCTTTGAGTGAGTTTGGGATTTTTTCTGTTAAAGCCTGTCTGCAGCAAACCCCACAGGCACTTGGGCTACCACATGTCACAAGAGTTAGTCAATTTTGCACAATCCTCCATGCAGATGGCTGGATCCTTGGCTTCTTCTCTCCTGGTAGGTTGTTGGCTTTCGCTGGACCCGGTCCTCAGACTGCTGCCACACCAGGTAGCTTCCTTGATACTCACTGGGGCTTCTACTGTTCTATGAAGCTGCAGTCATCCTCACAGTTCACTCTCATCTTCACTGTCATCAGCAGAAACTAGACAACAAATGATACAGCCAGTTCTCCCAGGACTTGACAATTATCCAAAATTTTTTAGGGTCCCCTAAAAATGCTGTCACCCCAGACAGTAGGAAGTAATTGAAGAGCATCATGCCCACATTTCTAAGAAGTGGGTGGATAATTTGTGGTCATTTATTGGGTTATGAATATTTATCATCATTAAGGGTGAATTATTATAAGTTGTTATGGGTAATGGTCAGGAAAAAGCTGAACAAAAGGAATTACATTCAGGGATCTTGTTCTGAAAAGAGAAAGGGGGATATAAACATAGGATAAAAAGGTAGATTATTGAATCTACTTTTAGACCAAAAAAGCAGCTACTAATTTAAAATATTTTACATTAATATGGATTTTTGTATACTAATACAAATTTAAGGTCATTTTGGTTAGACCATATTGTACATACATTTCTATTCTTGCTCAAGGCATTGTACCTATACAGCTTATCTAACAATGTACTGTAAATTTCTAGTCCTTGAAAGTTATTATTACAAATTATTTAGGATAATAAAGAAATGCAGGTTAGCAGTCACCTATTACAATCAAACTTACATTCATATTAATATGTTTTCAAGGACAAACAGATATATTTTGGATAGACAGGTGGTCTTCAAACACTTCATAGATCTATAGAATATGGCATTTAAGATATTTTAAAAATATGTTATTTTTTATGACAATGAGACATATTTGCTCCTGACAGCACCAATCTATTTCAGAAAAGATGATGGACATCAGAGAAACTCTGTATGGCATTTACTTTCTTTGTGGCAAAAGTTAGCTACTGGGCAAGATAGTGCCCTTGACTCAACTGCTAACAGTATGCTCTCCAAATTGGACAGGCAAGACAGTAAAGAAAGTGACAGTTAAACTTTGCCCAGACAATGCTGGATAGTCCCTCAAAATTCCTTCTTCGCAGATACGTCTGTCAAATATTCTAGGCCTGTATGCTGAATGTGGATACCCTAACATTACAGAGGAACCTTGAGTGACTGTCGAAGCAGCCAGCTGTTTCTGTCATTTCTTATATTTGGGAGAGTGTAGTTTGGTCTATAATGTTTACTCAGGTAATATTATATCCTTTTCATATTACTGATGGAGTTGAAGACTAGATAGTTAGAATTTTCCTTGTTACCCGATTTAGTAAAGAAACTCACAAAAGAGGTGTAAAGTGTATAAGATTGAGAAACATCAAAAAATAACTTTGGATTGATAATACAAGTTAAGATAGAAAGTGAATTAGGTACAACTATTTGGACTTACCAAAAAAGGATAGATGATAGAGTATTTCCTTTGAATTTGTCAAATGCTAAAGGACTAGACATTGTTAATGGAATTATTGCCTGTACATATTTGTATATAGTCACTGTACTTACTGTATATAGTTTTTCTGTTAGTTAAATTGCTTTTAGTTTAGATTAAAAAAAGGGAGATTAATGATATTTTGTTTTTGTCTGACAAATAAAGCTTGCCTGAAGATCAGAGAGCAGGGCTAGCCACTAGTTAACCCTAGAGGTCAGGCAGTGGTGACACACACCTTTAATCCCAGCACTTGGGAAAAGGAAACTGGAAGATTAGGAGTTCAAGGCCACCCTTGGATAAAGGAGATTGAGCCAGTCTGAAAAAGAAACAGAGCCAGGTGATGGTGGTGGTGGTGGTGGTGGTGGTGGTGGTGGTGGTGGTGGATGCCTTTAATCTCAGCACTAGGGAGGTGGAGACAGGAAAATAAGGTGGGTGTAGACAGGATATCACCACCCATATTCAATCTGAGGATTTATAGAGACAGGATCCTCCCCTCTCCATTTGGTCCGAGATTTCATAGAGGAAAGGTGTCTTTAGTGGCTGCTGCTCTGCTTCTTTGATCTTTCAACTTTCACCCTTGATATTTGACTTTGGATCTGTTGTTGTTGTTGTTAAGACTACTTAGGATCATGGTTTTCATGTGATTCTGGATTTAGAGTCAAGAAGGATACAGCAGTAAAGAGACTATGGAATCTTCCTCCACTGTTAAAAAAAAGTCACTGAATCCAGGCCTTTGGCAGAGAAGTTCCTGCATAAAGGACCAGAGATATCCTTGCTTGAACCTGTGAAGGTAAAGCCTGAATTATATTGGAGACCCCAAGGTGCTGGAGATGCCTAGCCATGGAATTTCTTCCAAGAGAATTTCAGATAGGGTGTGGAGCCAGCCCAAGACAGAGAAGTGTGCTGCAGTCAACGAAACTGGGAGAGAAGAGCCATTTAAGTCATTTGCAATGGGATAGTGAAATACAGAATTTGGAATTTTCCCTGCTGTTTTGGTTTTGCTTTGGACCAGTATTTCCTCCTATGTCCCCTTTCCTTCCTCTTGGTATTATAATGTACATTCTATATCATTAAATGTTGGAAGTATGTAACATGAATTGTTAAACGGTTTTATTAATAATAATAATAAAAAAAAAAAAAAAACCAGAGCCAGGTATTGGGGTGAATTCTGAACCATCAGAGAAGCAGAACAAACTAGAGCCAACCTCACCTCAGCAACTCCTCATCTGATTCTGTTTTTATGAATCCTCAGACTGAAAGCTTCTGAGTCCTCATCTGAATGGGTCTCAGCTGAACTGCTTAAAAGCCTAAAAGCTGAAAAATCTCTAGTTCCTGGTCCTCATGACTTATATACCTTTCTGCTCCCTGCCATCACTTCCTGGGATTAAAGTTATGTATCTTTCTGAAGCAAGACATGAGATCTCAAGTGCTGGGATTAAAGGTGTGTGCCACCACACATGGCTCTGTTCCTAGTGTAGCCTTGAACTCACAGAGATCTGAATGGATCTCTGCCTCTGGAATGCTAGGATTAAAGGCAAGTGTCACCACTGTCTGGCATCTATGTCTAATCTAGTGGCTGTTCTGTTCTCTGATCCTAGATAAGTTTATTAGGGTGCACAATATATTGGGGAAAACAATTGATCACCACATTACCCCTTTTTGTCTAAAATACTAAAAAAAGGTTATAATCAATATATTTAATAAATGCAATAAGTTATATACAATGTATACAGTCAAGAATTACATTAACAATGTCCAGTCCATTAACATTTGACAAAATCAGACAAAAAAAGAAATAATGCTTATTCTATTTAAAACAAGTAGTTCCTTTTAAAAGTAGATTCAATAATCTGGCTTTTAATCTTATCATATCCATATACTCTCCTTTTTCTTTTTTGAGTAGATTAAAAAAATCTACCTTTTATCTTATCATTTCTATATCTTCCATTTTTCTTTTCAGAGTAGATTCAATAATCTACCAATTTCTATGTCTTCTTTTTTTATACAAGAACCCTGTATCTAATTAGCTTTGTTTAGCTTTTTTTCTGACCATTAACAATGACGAACTTTTAACCAGCCATCATAAATAATGACAATATGCAAAACTCATTAAATAACCCAAAATCCACCCATCCTAACTCTTGGGAAAGTAGGCATCTTGTTCTCAAAATGACTTCCTGCTCTCTGGGAGCAAAGTCATCTTTAGGGAATCCTGAAAAGAAAAATCTTGGGTTAATTGTCAAGTCCTGGAAGAGGTAGCTGAATCATTTGTCCAGTCTCTGCATAACAGGAAAGTGCAGGACTGTCTCAAATCCTTGTTCAAGTAGTCGGTCAGGCTGGGTCACCTCAGCTTGTCATCTCAAAATTGTCCTGAGCAGTTTTAAGTACAACGCCAGTCTTTAGGTTATGTTTGTCAGCTTAGTGGTATTATTATTGTCCATGTGGAATCCTCATTGTGGGATCCCATCATCTTTTTGGAGATTTCAAAGTTGCTGTTAGGCATAGTCATGGTTCCCTGCAGATTGTGTGTGCATGTGCGTGTGTGTGTGTGTGTGTGTGTGTGTGTGCGTGTGTGTGTGTGCATGTGTGTGTGCGTGTGTGCGTGTGCATGTGCGTGTGTGTGTGCGTGTGCATGTGCATGTGTGTGTGTGTGCGTGCATGTGTGTGTGTGTGTGTCTCCTCTTTGAAGCAATCTTAATTGTGTCTGTGGCAGAATCATGTCTCACATCCAGTCCCAAGTTTGCAATTCAACAGGTTCCATTCTTCTTCACCAAGATATTCTTGGATTTCAAATCTCTGTGAGTAACAGCTGGCTTTCCTTGGGTACCAACCATCTCCATGTGATGATGGACAAAACCACTTGCTGTGGACAGAGGGAGTTTGATAATCCCTTCCACTGTAGCAATGTATCTATTCAAGTAATCAAAAAGGGATCCATGCTCATGGTAATCCAACACTAGCCACAGCTGAGTCTATGTGTCACTGTCTTTGCTATCTGCTGCTATAATTCCTAGGATGTTTTCATGGCATAACATCACAATCTGATAAATGTCTGCCTCTCAGAACCATGAATGTTCTTCCCTAGAAGAGAATATCTTCACAGCAACTTCTCCCTGCCCTTTGCCTTGCCGAACTTCTCCAAACTGACCTTTGCTGATGCTTTCTTGTAACACAATGGTCCTGGCAATAGTTCTCTGAATAAGCAGCAGTAAATCCTTTGTCCCTGGTAGCAGTGTCAGAGCTGCCACCAATGTGATGAGTAGCAGCCGGAAATAAGAAGCAGCAGCAGCTGCCTCCATCGTTCTACCACCACCTTTGAGGCCTGGCCCGGCCCTACATGCAGTTTCTCCTTAGCAAGTCTTCCATGCTAGCCTCAAAGTTGGGCTCCTCCTGCCTCTACCTCCTTCAGCAAATCCTACCAGCATGCACCACCACAACCAGCCTTGTGCAGCTTGGGCCTGAGCTAGGGACTACAAGGCAACAGGCAAGTAGTATTTCATGAATTCATACAGCAAATGTAGGGTGCCAAATGTAGGTGGAAGATTTCCTGTGTCCTGCCTGGTCCTGCAGCTACTCAGACCTAAGTAAACACACAGAGGCTTATATCAATTACAAATTGCATGGCCGTGGCTCAATTTTCTTTCTAGCTAGTTCTTATGACTAAACTCAGTCCATTTATATTAATCTATATGTTACCATGTGTTCTATGGCTTTACTTGTGTGCCATTACATACTGCTCCCTGGATAGTGGGGGATGGCTTCTCTTCCACCTCTGCCTTTCTTTTCCTTGTCCTTCTCCTGGATTTCCTGCCTGGCTATAACCTGACTTGCCATAGGCTAGAGCAGCTTCTTTATTTACAAGTCATAGCAACACATATTCACAGCATACAGAAAGATATCCCACAGCAGAAGTACGTGACCTGCTTTTGACTTGGTTTCAAAGGGGATTATAATTAAGAAGTTGCCTTAAGTCTCAGAAGAAACTTTGGACATTTTAAATAATGTTGAGAGTATGAAAGGCTATAAGGACTTTTGAAGTTGGACTCAATAATGTTTTTATTATAATATGGCTACAAGTCTATGAGGCCCAGGGCATAGAATGTGGTAGTTGGAATGAGAATGGCCTCCATAATTTAATGTATTTGAATGTTTGATCCCAAGATAGCAAAACTGTTTGGGAAGGATTGGGGGTTCTATCTTTTTGAAATAGATGTGACCTTGTTGGTGGAAGGGTCTTCCTAGGGATGAACTTTGAAGTTTCAAAAGCCCAAGCCAGTTCCAGTGGCTCTCACTTTCTGCTGCCTGAGTATCCTGATATAGAACTCTCAGCTACCATGTCTACCTGCATACTGTCATGCTCCCTGCTATGAGGATAATGGACCAAACCTCTGAAACTGTAAGCAAGCTCCATTAAAAGCTTTAAGGGTCACCACGGTCATAATGTCTATTCATAGCAATACAACACTGACTAAAATGCTTGAGTTTGTTCAGCTTGACAACACTAATCTTCTACAGGCCAGGAACCCTGCCTAGGGGATGGTGCCACTGCATTTTTCCACATCAATTAACTTAACTAAGACAATTGCCACAGTCATGTCCACATACTCACCCAATGTAAATATCCCCTCATGGAGACTCTCTTCCCTGGTGTTAGTACATTGTGTCATATTGATAGTTAAAGATAACTATCATACACAAAATTTAAAATTTAAGATTGGTAAAATGTAAAAAAACATCCAAACTTATTGTGAATTTTGATTCACTATTACTTATTAACAAAATATGTTAGGAACTTGAAATTTCTAGTACCAGTCACTGTCAAACTCCACTGTCACATCCTACATCCCTTCACATCAATTGAGCACATTTTTTAAGTGTTAAAGTAATGTTAAAGAATTATGTCATGGGCATTTTTTAAGTGGTGTAAATTCCTAATTCCATCTCCCTCTATGTGATGGTCAGTGTAGTAATCAACTTACACAGTCTGGAACCATCTGGGAACAGGTTGTCTGGGAATGTCTGTGTATGGTTATATTAATTGTATTAGTTGATGTATGAATCATCATCTGTTGTATATAGCACATTTCCCTGGCTTGGGGTTCCTGGTCTGAATGAAAAGGGGGGAGCCAAGTGGAATTCCTATGTATATTCTCTCTCTGCTCTTGATAGAGAATGTACCTGAGGAATTTGTCAGTCAGATAATGATGCCTGTCTGTCTCCACAGCAATGGACTGCAACCCCAAACAGTATGCCAAATATACCCTTCTCCCTTGAATTGATATTTTAGGATTTTTGTATCACAGCAATAGGAAATGAAACTGAAACAATGTGTAATTATTACTCCATTTTTTTTTCACAATGTGGAGGAAGTGTACAATGCTCGAGAGTTTCCAAGGTCAGTATTAAGGGAAAGGGGTTTTGCAGAAAGGGATATACAGGGGCAGGACGTGAAACCAAAGTCACTTGCAACAATTGGATGTGCTTCCAGGGAAGGAAACCCAGTTTGTCTCTTCTCTTAAATAGATTAGAAATTTTGTTCTTCATAGCCTATGTAGCTTTCACATGACACAGAAATTTAACTTAACATCAGTACCTAAGTTTTATCAATCATTTCAGAACAATCATAAACCTGTTTCAACCCTGCTACAAAGTTGAGAGTTTTTTTCTTGCAGGCCATCCTATTCCTCTTTTGAAACAAAGAAGGCAGCCACTCAAATGTCTAATATTAATGCAGAGGCTCTCAGTTCTAAAGATTTTGTTACATCTGTCACCATGAACTGCTTCAGATGCATGAAAAACAGCCCAGTCCAATCTGGTACCCATTTAGTGTACTATAGAAAAAAATACAATTCTCCTCTTTCTTACTCCTTTACCTGAAATCATAAAGGATCTTTGAAAAAACATATTCTCCATCTAATGATTACACAACATTTGTTTAATGCTTAATTAGAGAATTGAAAGCTGCAGTAGATGGTTAACAGACAGAGTGGAGAAAACCACAAGGACAGGAAGGCAAGGAGAAAATGCTCACACGTGCATAAGGGCATCCTGTGCAATCATTTTATACCAAGTAGTTTACTTAAAGAAGAAAACAGAGTTTGAGTCTAGGTGAACTAGTGGACAAGCAGATGGAAGATGGCTCAATCAGAAGAATGCTCACTGTGCAAAAACAAAGACCCACGTGCCATCTAGCATCCACATTAAAAAGTCAGACACCAGCGCAGCTCTGTGGCAGGTTCAACATGGAAGGCTCCTCTCACCCCACACTGCCAAGATGCCCAAGATGAAGGTTAGCCCGGATTGGGCTGCAGAGGTGCTGTGTGAGCTGTTGGCTAAGCCATGCCCTGCCAAGGTGGACACAAAGCCGAAAAAAGCAGTGGGAAAAGATAAATCATCAGACCAAAAAAGTGCAAACAAAAGGGAAGAGGGGAGCAGAGGGCAAACTGAAGTGGCTGCCCAGGAAACTACAGCTCTGTCTGCAGAAAATGGAGAGACTGAAAACCAGAGTCCAGCCTCTAGAGCAGAAGCCAAGTCCCACTAACCATTCATCATACCTTTCACTGGTCCTTGCCTCCATTCTTGTAAAATCCAGAGGAATATTTTTATCAACTCTTTGTAAATGTGAGTTTTTTGCTATAGGAACACTAGAGCAAAGGTGGGCAGAAATCCCACCTCATCCTATTTTTTAAACATAAATGATTTTTTTAAGAGGTTAAATTATTTTCTGGTTGTTTATTTTTTGTTGCAACCAGAAAATAGCAGGATATTGAGTCAGGAGAACCTGTTACTGGCTAGGGGGTTCACCATAACATTACATAGAAGAAGCTAGTTTTATATCCTCCAACACAATTACCATATGAAATGGTAATTTGGATTCTCAATCATGTATTTGTGTCTGGAATAGTCTCAATTATACCTGGTCTCGTGTTTCTAGTAGAACTCTTTCAAAAAAAAAAAAGCAATAACAATAACACCAAAAAAAAAACAAAAAACAAAACAAAACCACTCCTCAGTCCTTGCCCTGTCAGAACTGTAATGTCTTTTCATAGAAGTCCATTTTTCTATCATTTGTGGTAATGTGATGTGAAAGATAGAAATTTTGAGTATGTGTTGTATGTGTCAAAAAATTGTGAGTCAGAGCCGGGCAATGGTGGTGCATGCCTGTAATCCCAGTACGCAGGAGGCAGAGCCAGGTGGATCTCTGTGAGTTCGAGGCCAGCCTGATCTACCAAGTAAGATCCAGGAAAGGCACAAAGCTACATAGAGAAACCCTGTCTAGAAAAAAAAAAGGGGGGGGAGGGGGTTGGGGATTTAGCTCAGTGGTAGAGCGCTTGCCTAGCAAGCACAAGGCCCTGGGTTCGATCTTCAGCTCTGGGGAAAAAAAATTGTGAGTCAGTGGGAATAAGTATTATAAGCATTTGATTGTTACTTGAGGTCTTAAGGAAAACTTTTCAAGTTTGAAGCTGGAACATCACTGAAGTAAATTCAAAGAGAAACAATGTTTGGCTATTTGGGGTATGTGGACACAACGTATGACTCTTCAGAATCTGGGTACATGTCTTAAGAATTGAAATGTCTCAACCAATAAAATCTCAGTTGTGAAAGAGTAAAAAAAAAAAAAAAAAGACACAATGTTGAGTTTCTATAACACTCAGTGTTGAGTGTCTATAACCTCAGGAACAGAGGCAGGAGGATCCCTAGCACTGGCTTTGGCTGTGCATTGGAGCCATACTAGTAAGCTCCAGGTCCTTGTAAGAGACTCTAAAATCAACAAAGGAACAAACAAATAAATACATAAGACAGGGAAGCAATTGACGAAGATACCTGTGGCTTCCACGGAGAGGCATACTGTGGTGATGTTTTATTTGTACTGAAATGTGGTGATATTTTATTTGTGCATTAATAAATAAAGCTTGTCTGGAGATCAGGGAGAAAACAAAAGTAAACAAAGAAGTCAGGTAGCACACGCCCTTAATCCTATCACTTGGCAGGCAGGATTTGTGTGTTCAAGGCCACACTAGGGAACACAGCCAAGCTTAGTGACACAGGCCTTTAATACCAGTAACAACCACAGAGACCCAGAGGTCTGTACAGACAGACAGAAAGTGACAGAGCTCTGTAGGAAGAAGTGAGGTAGCTGGGCTAAGAGAGCCAATGAGAGGGCAGAAAAGCAAGGCACATAAAGCCTGCGTAGACAGGAAGTTGTACTCTTTAAAAGCTGCGGAATTGGTGAGGTGAGGTTAGCTCATTGTTTTCGGTATTTCCCTGATCTCTCTAAAGCTTTAACACAATTTCTGGCTTCATGTTTTTTTGTTTAATAAGATGATTTAGAAATTCATCTATAGCATACCACACATACTTACATGAACACACACTAACATATACATAAATACACACAAAAGTCAACAAACTCTTCTTGGGATTTGAAATCATGATTGGCTTATTTGTAGCTTCTCTGGAGTGGTCTCAGGAGGGGTATCTGTACTCATCTGGTTCATGATCAGTGTGACAAAGAACTGTTGTCACCTGGAGTTTCACTGCACGGCTTTAGGTATTTAGTCACATCTTTGTGTAAATAAGAAGAACCTGCTGCCCTCAGAAGACAGAAAGTCTTCCTGGGATAAAATATTAACATTTATCTCATGAACATCTATGATGTTTAATTACTCAAAAAGCAAATGATCCAAAAACATCAAAGAGGAGAGAAAAGACTCCTCACAGATTACAACAAGTAGACATGATCATTTATTTATTGTCATATACAAATAAGTCAGAGAAAACATTTACTGATACAAATTAATGAGGAAAGACAAGGAAAAGACCACTAGATATAAGGTATGAGATATTGTGTGTTTGATCAGAAAGGTTGATCCATGATTGGTATTTATAGTTAACTATAAATAATAGCAGAAGACATGGCACAATTAGTAAAGGGTTTGCACTTTTGATGTCAGTTCAGATCCCTAGCACCCAAAGAAAAAACCTGGTGTGGTTGTGCATACCTTTAATCCTAGTGCTATAAGGCAGAGGCAGATGGTTTGCTGGAATTCTCTGGAGAATCAGCCTCAATGAATCCATCAGCTTCAGTCCAGGAAGAGTTTTTTTTTGCTCCAATATTAGAGTCACTGAGAAGAAACTCCATATCAAACTCTGACCTCCATGTGCACACACACACACACACACACACACACACACACATGCACACATGCACACAAGCACATACACAAACACATACATATAATTTATATATACATATAGTTCTGAATTGTTGCACCTTTCCTCTTGTGCAGCAAGAGAACCAGAGTTCAACTGCAAGAACCCAGATAAGAGAGAGGGCCATCCCAATGCTGGCTAAACAGAACAGCAGATCTCTGGATCCCAGTAGACAGAGAGGCGAGCTAGCCAGCCAGCCACAGGTCTACAACAGAGATCCTAAAGGGACGAATAGCTCCATATACTGACCTCTGGCTTTGTATCGACAGGCAACATCCCCAAAGCTCCCACCAACAGGCGTGTGCCCATGCCTTCTCCCCAAAATGGGTGCCACAAAGATCTAACATTTGGATATAAGAGCAATAGGCCACAGAGAGTTTTGTGCTAATCTCATTGCAGAATAGCCATAATCCATGACTGCTCTTTTGTTCATGTAAATTGAGTATGTCATTTTGCAAAAGGTGACATGAACCTCAGTGTGATTCGCACTTAAAGATTTTCTCAGAACTTTAGAAGAATCTCTCCTCTGGCATGAAAAGCAGGTGAGTTTTCAAATTGGCAAGGTCTCAAGGATTTTGGAGATTTAGGGAGAAAATATGCAGTTAAATTTGCTAATTTCCATTAAGGACAAGCTTCTGGTCTTCTCAGCAGTAGCCTTAAAGCCAGTCTCTGTGATAAACTAATGGTAGGAAAGTGTTCTGCATTTTGTTATTGAGGAATCAGAGGAAACATGGTGTTTAATTATTCAGCAGCCCTAGGGGCCACTGCCGACACTCAGATAAAAATAAACTATCAGCCTCAAGCCATCAGCAGAATGGAAGAACAAATCACACCTTTATTTCATTTGTGTGTTGCAAAATGTGCCTGGGAAATGATTTCAAGAAAGACTATTATAATCAGAACCTTGCTGCAGGCTGATTCTCCACGAAGTGACAAATTAGACATTAATGTATTACATGCCATTGAGCTGAGGCTTGAAAGGGAGCATGCCACCTAGGACTGGTTTCTCTGCTTGGTCTGCCTTAAGGGGATTCTTAGAACAGGTTCTGAAGAGGTATCACTCTAAGCCATGTCTGTGCAGATCATATCTCCTAAATCCTAAGCATGTAACATTTCCAATTATTGACTGTTTCTGTCCTTCATCAAAAGAGAGTCAATTTGTGGAATTATTCAAGATAGAAAATGATGAAGCTTCTAGACAAGGCCTGCAGCAGACCACTGAGCTCTGAGTTCAGTGGGACCTGACTCTCTCATTCAACACATGGAATAGGAGAGAATATTTTGCAAGTTGTAGATATAATAAGAAGTTCACATCTAGAGTAAGGAATTTTAGAACTCAACAAAATGAACATAGAAGTGGGCAAATTAGTGCAATAGACATTTACCTAATTAAATTGTACATATAACTAATAAATATGTGAGAATGGATAGTTAAAATCACTAGGCATTTAGAAAATAAAATTTAAAACCACACTCCAGGACCACCTTATTCTATTACTGTGGCAGTACTAACAAGAAACATTCAGCACACACACATACACATACACACACACACACACACACACACACACACACACACACACACAAGTGCTCGAGGATGTAGAAAATAAAAATTATTTTATATTGATTGCAAAGTAAAATGGTAAAACCAATGCATAAATTTATATTATGGTTTTTAGAAACTGTTGAGAACAATTTCTGTATGATTCAGTGTTCCACTCAGGTTTATTTCCAAAGCAATTGAAAACAGTCTCAAATCTGTATTTGTATATCTATATCCATAGTAGCAAAATTCATAATAATTAAATTTTGAAAAAACTGGAGTACAATAAGAGTTGACTGTGTAAACACTGTGTAGCACATTCATACAGTAGAATATTAGTTAACCACAACAGAAGACATTATGATGCCTGCTGGTAGAGAAGTTAATGTTGAGAACAACATATTAAGTGAACAAATGCAATCACAAATTCACATATACTGAATAATAGATGCTGTTTGCTGTTATTTAGAACATTTTCTCCATTGATGTATTAAATGTTTTCATTGTGAAATGGTGTTTTATTCTGTCAAGTATTATTTTCTGTATTGACAGAGACAATTATAAAAAAGTTTTTCTTTTGTATTACATTGATTCTCAGCAGTTAAACTACTTTGCATGCATTAGTGGTTCCCACTTGGAAGCAGCATATAGTAGTTTAATGCATTGCTGTGTCTAGTATCCTGGTGTTATGTTGAGGAATTTTTAATTCACATCTCTAATTGATATTGGCTTGCCTATTTCTCATGAGGTCTTTCTCCAGTTTTAATATTAGGACAATAATGAATCTATAGTGGAGCTAGAAAATGTTCCCTCTTCTTTTATTTAAAATTTATGGCCCAGTGTAGTGGCACACAGCTGCGATCCCAGAGTGAAACCGTCTCAAAGAAAACAAAACCAAAGTGTGCCAAAGCCCCACAGTACATGAGTGATTGGAGTTAACTCTGCTAAGTGCTCAGCAGGCTGCCGTAATGAAGCCTCCTGGGCCACGTCTGCTTATGGATGGCTTGAGTATTATTATTTGCTGAATCTTCTTTTGATTTATGATCATGTTTTTTCAGGATAAGCTATTAGTAGCTTTTACCTTCCAAGGGAATTCTATGTTTCATGTATGTCACTTTTACATATA
This sequence comes from Onychomys torridus, assembly GCF_903995425.1. Classification (NCBI taxonomy): domain Eukaryota; kingdom Metazoa; phylum Chordata; class Mammalia; order Rodentia; family Cricetidae; genus Onychomys; species Onychomys torridus. The sequence continues at coordinate 81,404,545 of NC_050453.1, forward strand.
CAAGGATAGATAATATTTTACCATAAACTTAAAAAATGTTTCTGTAAGGTCTGGTTTTAAATATTAATTCTCATTTCTTAAATTTGGTTCACAACTTTTCACAGTCAATCCATGTAAACACTGCTTAGCTTATTGTTCACAAAGAACTGCCCAAGTTCTCTTTTATACCCTCTATATTTTGTATTCTTTATTTCAGTATTTCCCTTGATCATCTTTAAAAAAAAATTTTCATGTGTATATGTGTAGCATATGTGCATGTGTGTGGGACATGTACATGAGTGTGCAAGGATACTAGAGAAGGAAATCATGTGTCCTACTCTATCACTATATACTTATTCTCTTGAGATATGGCCTCTTTCTGAACCTAGAGCTAGGCTGGCACCAATAAGCCTGAGCAATCCTCTTGATACAGCTGCATATGGGTCCACGGCAGGCTTTGTACATGGGTGTCAGAATCCAAACCCAGTTTCTCCTGCTTGTGCAGTAAACGCTCTTACCTACTGAGTCATTCCCTCTGCTTTTATATGCACGCATCGGTTTTATTTTGCCTTTCTTTGCCACTTTCTTATTTTAATAATTAAATTTATTTATTTATTTTATAGCCCAGCCACTGTTTCGCTCCCCTCCTCTCCTCCTGTCCTCCCCCCACCTCCCCTCTGTTTCCCATATCCACTCCTTCTTTATTTCTCTGTTCAAAAAGGGGCAAGTCTCCCAGGGATACTGACAAAGTGTGGCATATCAAGTTGCAATGGGAAGAAGTTCTTCCTCTTGTATTAAAACTGGGTAAGGCAACCTAGTATGAGGGATAGTTTCCCCAAGACAGCCAAAGCATTGGACAGATCTTGCTCCTACTGTTAGGAATCCCACAAGTAGACTAAGTTACACAACTGTCACATATATACAGAGTGCCAGGTCAACCCCATTCAGGTTCTCTGCGTGTCAGTCCAGATACTGTGAACTCCTATGAAAACAGGGTCCTAGTTAAGGTTTATATTGCTGTAATGAGACACCATGACCATGGCAACTCTTATAAATGAAAGATATCTAATTGGGGTAGCTTGCTTACAGCTTAAAAGTTTAGTCCATTATCAACATAGGGTGATATTCATAGTGGGACATGGAAGCATGCATGCAGATACGGTGCTTGAGAGGTAGCTGAGAGTCCTATACCATGCAGGCAACAGGAAGTGGTGTATGTAACCCACTGAGAGAAGCTTAAGAATATATAAGACCTCAAAGCTCACCTCCACAGTGCCACACTTCCCCCAATAAGGCCATACCTACTTCCAAAAAGTCATACCTCCACAGTGCCACACTTCCCCTAATAAGGCCATACCTACTTCTATAAAGTCATACCTCCACAGTGCCACACTTCCCCTAATAAGGCCATACCTACTTCTATAAAGTCATACCTCCCAATAGTGCCACTCACTGTGGGAGCCATTTCTTTCAAACAACCACACTCAGGCTAATTTATTCTATGGATTTTCTGGTGATTTCCTTGACCCTCTGTCTCCTACAGTCTTTCCTCCCTCTCTTCAGCAGGATTCCCCAAACTCAGCCTAATGTTTGGCTATAGGTCTCTCTATCTGTATCCATAAGTTAATGAATGAAGGCTCTCAGATGACAATTGAGATAGTCACCAAGTTATGAGCATAGCAGAATATAGTTGGCCATCCTTACATTGACATTCTTTTTCCTCATATCATGTTTGGTTCTATTCTAGGTTTCTGGGCCATGCTCCTTTGAGTCCTGGCACTCCAGGCAGTGTCAGGGGTAGACTCACTCTCTAGTATATGTCTGAGGCTGGACAAGTGGTGGGCCACTTCCACAATCTCTGCACCACCCTTACCCAACACTCCCATAGGCAAGGCATACTGTACATCAAATGTTATGTAGCTGGGCTGGTGTCCCAATTCCTCCACTAAAAGTCCTGCTTAGTTACAGGAGATAGCCAGTTCAGGCTACATATACACTATTGCTAGGAGTCTTAGCTGATGTTATCCTTGTAGATTCCTGGGAGTTTCCCTTTCACCAGGTTTCTACCAGACCTCAAAATGGCCTCCTTTCCAGTCATCTCTTTCAGTAATCTACTCCTCTATTCACCTCTCAGCCTAATCCCTCACATTACTATGGTGATTTTATTTGTACTGAAATGTGATTTTATTTGTATGTTAATAAAGTTGCCTTGGGGTCAGAGCAAGCCATAGCAGAAGCTGGGTGGTGGTGGTGCAAGCCTTTAATCCCAGCACTTGGGAGGCAGAGCTAGGTGGAACTCTATGTGTTCAAGGATATAGCCAGCATGGAGACACATGCCTTTAATCTCAATACCAACCATAGAAGACCTGGAGGTCTGTACAGACAGGCAGTGATGAGGAGGTCAAGTGGTTGGGTTTACAACCAATGAGGAGGCAGAAGAGAAAGTCTATAAAAAGGAAAAACACACAGAAAGTTGGCCTCTTGTGGAGAGGAAAGACAGCAGCAGCAATGAAGGGTAAGGTTTTCAGCTCTTAGCTATTGTTCTGACCTCTTGGCTATTAACTCTGTATTTGGCTCTGTGTTTCTTATTTAACAAGATGGTTACATCTACACATTACCATTTTCATCCTCCTACAGTCCACCTATAAGATGCTTCCTATTGCCCCTTTCCTGGAAGATCAGTCCATCTACCTTGGCTCTCCTTCTTACCTAGTTTCTCTGGGTCTTAGAATTTTAGCATGATTATCCTATACTGTACAGTTAATATCCACTTATAACTGAGTACATATCATGTCTTTGTTTCTGGATCTAGTTTACCTCACTCAGGATGATTTTTCTAGTTCCACCCATTTGCCTTCAAATTTCATGATGTCATTGTTTTAACAGCTGAATAGTGCTCCCATGTATAAATGCACCACATTTTCTTTATCCATTTTTCAGCAGAGGAACATCTAGGTTGTTTTCAGATCCTGGATATCACAAATAAAGCTGCTATGAATATAACTGAGCAAATGTCCTTGTGGTATGATTGGGCATCCTTTGGGTATATGCCAAAGAGTGATCTTGTGGTAGACTGATTCTAAATTTTCTGAGAAACCACCATGTTGATTTTCAAAATGGCTGTACAAGTTTGCACTTTCAACACCAGTGCTGGAGTGTTACCCTGGCTCCACATCCTTTCCATATAAGCGGTCATTAGTGGTTTTGATCTTAGCCATTCTGACAGGTGTAAGATGAAATCTCAGAGTCAGTTTGATTCACATTTCCCTGATCATTGAGGATGTCAAACGTTTTTTAAGTGTATCTCAGCCATTTGAAATTCTTCTGTTGAGAATTCTCTGTTTAGATCTCTACCTCATTTTTTAATTATACTTGGGGTTTGATGTCTAGTTTCTTTAGTTCTTTATATATTTTGGAGATTGTCTTTCTGTCAGATGTGGAATTGGCAAAGACATTTCCCATTCCTTAGGCTGCCTTTTTGTCCTATTAATAGTGTCTTCTGCCTTACAGAAGCTTTTCAGTTCCAGGAGGTTCCATTTATCAATTGTCGAGCTCCGTGTCTGTGCTATTGGTATTATATTCAGGAAATAGTCTTCTGTGTCAATGTGATCAAGGCTATTTCCCACTTTCTCTTCTATCACATTCAGTGTAACTAGATTTATTTTTAAGTTTTTGATCCACTTGGACTTGTGTTTTGTTCAAGGCAATAGATATGGAACTATTTATAGGCATGTTCACATCCAGTTATGCCAGCACCATTTGCTGAAGATGCTTTCTTTTAAAGAAGGACATGCCTACAAAATTACAAGAAGTTAACAGAATACCAAATACAATAGACCATAAAATTTTTCTTCACCACATAATAATCAAAACAATAAACATACAGAACGAAGAAAGAATATTAATAAGAAAAATGCTAAGTAACATATAAAGGCAGACCTATCATAATTACCCTTGACTTATCAATAGAGATTTAAAAGCTGGAAGGGCCTGGACAGACTTCTTGCAGACTCTAAGAGACCATGGCTGCCAGCTAATACTACTATATCTAGTAAAAAACAAGATATTTCATGACAAAATCAAATTTACACAATATCTATCCATAATCCAGCCCTACAGAAGGTACTAGAAGGAAAACTCCAAACTAGAGAAGTTATCTACACCCATAAAAAACAGGAAATAGATAATCTCATGTCAGCAAAAGCCAAAGAAGGGAAACACACACACACACAAACACACACACACACACACACACACACACACACACACACACACACTCACATACACACTCACACACACTACCACGATAAACAAAAGTAACAGAAATTAACATCACTGGCTATAAGTATCTTTCAATACCAGTGGACTCAATTCTCTAATAAAAAGACACAGGCTAACAGAACGGACACTTTGCCAATTTCCTAGTGTGGAAGATGAAGTTACTAATAATCATAGGATTCATTTTCTTTTTAATACAAGTATCAACAGCTGCAGAATCCCCAGCATGTGTTTAGCTCTATTGCACATCCTAGAGCTCGGCTGTATATTCATTTATATGGACTTCAGTGCACTTTCTGATTTGCTCTTTTTCTCTCTTCTTGGACCACTGGGTATCTAGGAAGGTATGATTTAATTTTCATATTAGTAAAATTTTAGATGTTTTCTTCTTAGGGTCATCCCATTAAACACAGACTATATCTGTATACTATTTTGTCCTTTGAAGTGTACTGAGATTTATTTATGTTTATTTATGTCCCTGTGATTCTGAACAATGTTCTAGTGGCTCTTGTGAATCATTTATAAGCTATTAATTAGGGTGGAGTGCTATAGATATGTCTCTTACAGCCCATCAGTCTAGAATGCTGTTTAAAGCTTTATACCCGGTCTCATGTCAAGTGTTCTATAGAGTATTTAAATGTTACTTTTAATTATTATTATTGTGTGTGTGTGAGAGAGAAAGCCTGTACATATGTGGCATGAAAAATGTCTATAGAAGTCAAGAGTTCATTCTGTTCTCCCACTGTAGAACGTGAGGATGGAACTCAGATTGTGAGGTTTTGCAGCAAGTGTCATGTTTTACATCAAGACTGGCAGTGTCTGCTTTTTGTTTGGGTAATAAATCATGACATCTGAACCAGGGTGGTAGGCACAAAGTTTCTTACCCATAATGTCATAGAATATTTAAGTTTGTCCATTTAGACATTGTTTCTCAACTAGGAACCTGTAGGCCAACGGCCATAACGAGCCCAGGTTAGCCACTTATGTGACCCTATACAAAGCTGTGAATTTATTTAAAATACTTTAAAATTGTTTTACATTTGTTTTGGAATTTAATTGTGCAGGTTTCAGGCATAAATTTTTTAGATGGGAATGTTGTGTCATGAAGTCAAAAGTAATATGGATTATGAGTATTTAATTTCTGGGTTAAAAGGCTTTAAATCCTGATTTCTTATCCCTGATTTTAAGTTTTATTTTATTTTTTAAGTGTGAGTGTTTTGCTTGAATGTACATATTTATGTG